>NW_027458131.1:0-139455 GCF_050624435.1 Tenrec ecaudatus | reverse complement strand
GATGGCCTCCACCTATGTGGTTTTGGGAACTTGGACCGTTTGTTTTTCCGGTCCTTCCATGTTTCCTGAAACCTTGGAAACAAGGGCCCTTTCTTTGCGGGAGGGAGTAAGTCTTTTATATTTGCAGGCTTCTTAGTGGCAATGTCAGCCCACACTTGAAGTAACGGGATCAGATCGGGATATCCTGGTTCCCTTTAACCATAACTATGAACTCTTAGTAATAGGGGGTGGGAAAACTAGTCTTGCGTGGGTCAATCAGGGACTCCTTCTGCCCCATCACTTTTAAACAAATTGTAGAGTCTCCAAGCTTTTGGGTTGAAACCACATCCTCTTGGTGAATGCCGAGAGCAGGGGTCCTCAAACTACAACCTGTGGGCCACATGCAGACAGCCGAGGACGTTGATCCTTTCTGCCGGGTGTATGTGCCCCATTTATTTTTTTTTTGAACTTCAAATCAAGATGTGCAGTGTGCACATGAATTTGTTCGTAATATTTGTTTTTTTAAACTATAGTCTTTCCTTCAAAAGGCCTGAGGGATAGTGAACTGGCCCCCTGGGTAAACAGTTTAAGGACCCCTGCCCTAAGGTATCCTGGACTTAGGGGTTATTAATCTCCCAGCCCTGAAACATCCCTGAACATTCTACCCGTTGTAGGAGGCACCATGGGAATTTGGACCCCGGGTAATTTACAAGCCTTTACTCCAATTGAACCCAAGAAAATTCAAAATGGCTTAGGCAGTTACTCTATTTTGGTCACATTTGACTCGTCCTGCACTAGCCCATTATTTCCATTTAACTCTATAACGCGAAGCATGATGTTTTCATAACATTAAAAAATGTATATATTAATACATATATATATATATTTATAACTATGAAAGTCCACAACAAAAAGAAAATTTTTTCCCAAAATTAAAATTGAAGCGTTATAGGGTTAAAAAGAAGGATGGGTCTTATCAGCGGGTCCAAGACCTTAGCATCATAAATGAATCAGTGATCCGACTGCACCTAGTAGTGCCCAAACCTGTGCCCTCCTAGGGGAAAGTGTGAATGCTTTTATCCCTCTTCCTGTACTTCCAATGAACAAACACACATGTCTGGTAATCCTAAGATTATTTTTGTTTCCTGTGACACTCACCTAATTTCAAGGCCACTGCCACCTCACAAGCTTAGCCTTGTCGTAGTCAAACTGTTCACCTTTTAGACCGTTTGTTTTTCTCAGAAGTTATCGGGTGATTAAAGCTTCTGAACCAAGTGTGCCAGGTCCACGACTACCATCTCCTGGACCACCTCAACCTTATCCATCCTGGATAAAGTTGCCCTCAATGGACAACCCCTCCCAGCAGTGTAGGAAGGGTATGGACCCAAAGCCCCACCTCGCCCCTTTTGCCAGCAGGAAGCAGCTAGAGATGTCGTCGCCCAGTACCCCCAACGATTTGGGTCCATATCTCTTCAGGGGGGCAAATGTTAGGTAGCTATACTAGGGACTGGGGCATCCGTTATGCATGCCCATAGGGCCAAGATAAGAGCCCAGTTAGGAGAGGCACCCTGTGCATGCTCAGAGGTCCAGATTTCTGGCCATGAAGGGGAGGTCACCTGGGTGGTTCCTGTACCTGGATTGACCAATCTAGGCCATGTAAATTCAATTCAGCCACTGGGGTCGGCCAGACTTGCCCACCATGCCTCCCTAACGCTCATAAAACTCTCTTGAGTGCAGACCAGGCTTCTGCATGATTTCTCTCTCATTCAGGAAGGCTCTTTGGAGGCAGCTGTGCTGCACATGAGTGGCTGGTGGATACTGTTCAGATGCATGGCTTTCTGCTTGCAAGGGTTTTTGTCTCAGCTGACTGTAAGGGAGGAGGTAGTACGTCTGGATCACAGAGTATCCATGTCCACAAACGAGGCTGCTCATTCCACAGTCCTGGAAGTGCTTTATGAAAACCCTCTGCTTTGCAATGTCACTCCTTGTAGATTAGAATGGGAGGGGCTGGGACCAAGGTATGCTGCCTCTTACTCCCAGTTGCAGGTTTCTGGATGCTGATTGTATCTCTTACAGCATCAGTTAGTGGGCTTGTTGTCTGCCTCAGGCTTTGTTCACGGAGATCCTCCAGCTAGTTGGTGGTGTGTGCGCATGAGCAGAGGCTTCCTGCCAATTCCCCATGAGTAGTAGAGCTCCCATGGTGTGGACTCCATGAAAGCCTTGCCCCAGGCAGCATGCTTACAAAGGAGGGTGGGCCCTGCAGGACAGAGGACCATTCCCCCTGTGGAATGGCCTCAGAGATCCACCTCCCTCTCTGGCCAGCTGCTGGGGCTGTGGGTCCTAAGCATCATGGCTGACTCAGTAATAGACACAGGGTGAGGCGACTCCAGTAGCTGTTTTGACTGGTCTAATCCAGCCTGAGATCATCCTTGCATGAGCCCTCTGCCAAGATTATTTTTGTTTCTTTTATGATCTTTTCATTAGTGGCTCCTACAACACTAACCACAATCCATAAATACATCATCTTTTTGAAGCCCATCTGTACATTAATTGCCCTCCTTATTCACAAAATATCCACTCTCCACCCAAGCCCCTGGCCTCAGCTCCTCATTTTTCCCCCCTCAATGCCCGCCACCCATCCCTCATCAATCCTTGGAAATGTACTAATTCTTTTGTCATATTTTCACCCACCTTTCTTTTGAGGTCAATGAAGATCCTTGTAATCGGTTCCCACTTTCCATCCTGCCCTTCCTCCACCCTCCCAGTATCTCCACTCATAACACTGGTAAAGGGCCCATCCACTCTGGATCCCCCGTGTTTGAAATTCCTATCGGTACTAGAATACCTTCTCTAGTTTGGCCAGATTAGTATGGTAGAACTGGGATCATGATAGTGGGGCAAGAGAAAGCATTAAGAACTAGAGGAAAGTTGTGTTTCATCTTTGCTGTCTCATACCCTGTATTCTTTAATCTCCACTCTGAGATCCTTCTGTAAGGGGATGTCCAGTGCACTGCAAATAGGTTTTGGGTCTATACCCGGCAGTCCCCTCTCATTCTCCATGATAAGATTTTTTTGTTCTCATGATGCCTGTTGCCTTATCCCTTTAAAACTTTGTGATCACACAGGCTGGTATGCTTTCTCCATGTGGGCTCTGTTGCTTCAGAGCCAGATGGCTGTTTCTTTACCCTCAGGCCTTTAAGACCCCACACGCTATATCTTTAGGTAGCTGGACACCATCGGCTTTCTTCACCACATTTGCTTATGCAGCCGCTTTGTGGTCAGTGATTGTGTAGGGAAGGTGAGCATCTTAGAATGCCAATTTAATAGAACAGTGTTATTGCAATGAGGGAGTCCTTGAGCGGAGGCCCTATGTCCATCTGCTACCTTAATACTAAATCTATAAACATATGGACATAGATCTATTTCCCCATGCCCCTTTGTAAATATATGTACATATGTACATGCCTTTATTTAGACGTCTATAACTGGCCCTTGCTTCCCAGCTCACTCTTCTATACTCTTTGATTTTCCTCTTGTGCCCACTGACATGCTCAGTCTTCCTTTGGGTTTCAGTAATTCCTCTTGGTTACATTACCTTTGATCACGCCCTACCAGGCCTCCTACATCCCCCTCACTACCGTTTTCCATCACTTGTTGTACCCTTGTCTCTGGGTTTCTTTACACCACTTCCTTTCCCCCCACCGTGCTCACTCCCATGCCCAATGGAAAGGGCCGGTCACATGTTTACTCCTCCAGATTGTTCATCCAGCCTCTCTTAATTAGACAGACCTGTAAAGGTAATAACATGCACAAAACAAGACTGAGCTAAACCAAGCAGCAAAAAGAAAAAAAAACAAACAAAAATGAAAACAAAACCCAACCCAAATCCAATGACACTAAAAGAAAACAACACTAACCAGAAAGAAAAGTACAAGGACTGTGTGGTGAACTTTAGGAGTGTTTTCCAGTCCAGTCTGTGGGGGCACCGAACCCTGACCACAAAGTCCACCTTTGGAATTCCCCGGGGACTTTGATGCTCCGTTTTCTTACTCTTCCGCTGCACTCTCTTAGTGTCATGCATCGAAGTGGCAGGATCAGTTCGGGCGCAGTTCCCACACTGTGTGTCCAGTGTTGTCCCCTCTAAGGCTATGGGTCTTTGAGGGACGTTTCTCATCGTGGGGCTGCCCATGTGGTCTTCTCTGTGGATTGGCTTCTCTGATTGGGAACATCATCCTCAAGGTGTATTGGGCCAGGATGTGCTCCATTCTCCCCTCCTCCCCCTTGTTCTGCCCTGTGTTCTCTGATCAAATATGTCCCGCTCCGCGAGCTGCAGATCCGGTGCCATCCTGTGAAATACAATCTTTTGGGGCTGCAAGGATGTGGGGGGGTGGGTATCAGCTCAGATCTTTTGAGAGTCCAGGAGATATTGACTGCTCAATGGGCACAGTTCTGTGGGGCACCGTGCTCTTGGTCCAGACGCTGGTTGTGAATATGACTTTGTTGTTAACCAGTTGTGTGTCTCTGGGTCAACTCCCGTGTGTTTTTGAGTGAGTTTTTTAATCTGCAAAGTAAATGTACAGGATTATCCAGACTCCCATGTCAGCAAGTTATCGAGAGGGGTTAATCAGAGACTGTTTCATATAGTGTGTACCTGCGCGCCGCATTCTAGACCTGCGATGGCAATTATGAGCTCAGGATAGAGATGGTGTCCAGCAGGTAACATACGTGGCTCCATATTGAAACAGGAAGCCCACTGTGGAGATTTGGTCCTTCCGTTGATGGCCACCGGCCACCTAGTCTTCTCCTGCTATAACTGCTTCACTGGCTCAGCAGCTGAGCCAGAAGCCAGTGATATCATAACCAGGTGGCTAACTGGGCCAAAGGGCTGATAGATATTTGTTATTTTGTTGTCTTGGGAAACCCACCTACCCTCCATGCAAACCTTCTGGTGTGAGTTATCTGTGGACGGAATCATAGGCTCACAGTAATTCACATCTTTCTTCTTGAAATGTGCCCATATTCCTTTCTGAACCTGACAAGGTGGCCCCTGTGTCCACCAAGAAATTTACTGCCTGGCCTCCTACTTGGAGAGTTAGCCTGGGCTTTTGGCGGCGAAGTGAAACAGAGCCCTGACCCCTTCATTGAGCTTCTTCAAGCATTATTGTCTCTTGCTTGGGTCTTTCTACGTGCAGATGAGGCCCATCCACTCTAGTGGAGGGTCGTGCACCTCTCCTGGGGTTTTCAAGGCACTGATTTTTCCAGTGTCCTTCTTTCCTGCAGTAGGCACATTGGTCCTTCCCCATGGCTTGGCGGTGCCCACAGGTTAGTCTCTCCGTGAGTGGGCCATGCTCTCCTTTTCCTGAGTCTCTGGGGTATCTCATGGCAATTACGATTATTTTAGCTAGCTTCTTTGTCTCTGTCGTGCTAGGGTCATCTATGTTGTTATACACTCAATGAGCCACTTGTACCAAATCGCTAAGATTTTTCCCTTCAAACCCTTCCCACTTCTTTGTCATGTCTGAGGCAGACTGACTGAGTAATAAAGGCAATACTTATTGCCCTCCTGTTTTCAGTGCCTCCGGGCCGTTAGGGGTATAAAGCCCGTAGGCTTCCCTCAGCCACTCTAGAAAGGCAGGCGGATATTCTCTTATAGGAACCTGAAAATTCTCACTGACCTTAGATAAATTCATAGGTTTCCTAGCTCTTCTGCAGAGGGTCATGTAAGAGCAATGGTTGATACCTGGTAAAGTCCTCTGGGCCTTGCTAGGAATTGAGATCCCACATTGTTGGTGTAGTGGCCAAAAGAGTTTCTCTCAAGTGGGGAGTGCCCGCTCGCTGACCATCAGGTTCACTGACTGCTTACTGGGCCTCTGTCTGGAAGGGCTACCCTCCTCCGTTGTGAACAGCACCTGGAGAAGTTGTTGGCAAGCATTCCAGGTGGGCTGATGAGTATGGAAGTCATACCAGTACTAGTGTGTGTGGGGGGCTGCTTGTTAGGGGTGGGGGTGAGTTTGGGGGGCCGGTGGGGGAGGGAGTGACTCAATAAGGGCCTGTTAGAAGTTTTCTATTTCTGGACCCTAGAAACCTTATAGGGCGGGGGTTGAAAGAAAGGGTTTGAAGCCAGCTCTCCCACTCCCAGAGTTCTCCTGCAAAATGGGATAAAGCCGATTAGGGGAGAGTGATGGGGAGGGGAGGGGAGGGGAGGGGAGGGGTGGGCGAGGGATGGAGGAGGGGAGGGGTGGGGGAGGGTGATGGGGAGGGATGGCCTCCACCTATGTGGTTTTGGGAACTTGGACCGTTTGTTTTTCCGGTCCTTCCATGTTTCCTGACACCTTGGAAACAAGGGCCCTTTCTTTGCGGGAGGGAGTAAGTCTTTTATATTTGCAGGCTTCTTAGTGGCAATGTCAGCCCACACTTGAAGTAACGGGATCAGATCGGGATATCCCGTTTCCCTTTAACCATAACTATGAACTCTTAGTAACAGGGGATGGGAAAACTAGTCTTGCGTGGGTCAATCAGGGACTCCTTCTGCCCCATCACTTTTAAACAAATTGTAGAGTCTCCAAGCTTTTGGGTTGAAACCACATCCTCTTGGTGAATGCCGAGGGCAGGGGTCCTCAAACTACAACCTGTGGGCCACATGCAGACAGCCGAGGACGTTGATCCTTTCTGCCGGGTGTATGTGCCCCATTTATTTTTTTTTTGAACTTCAAATCAAGATGTGCAGTGTGCACATGAATTTGTTCGTAATATTTGTTTTTTTAAACTATAGTCTTTCCTTCAAAAGGCCTGAGGGATAGTGAACTGGCCCCCTGGGTAAACAGTTTAAGGACCCCTGCCCTAAGGTATCCTGGACTTAGGGGTTATTAATCTCCCAGCCCTGAAACATCCCTGAACATTCTACCCATTGTAGGAGGCACCATGGGAATTTGGATCCCGGGTAATTTACAAGCCTTTACTCCAATTGAACCCAAGAAAATTCAAAATGACTTAGGCAGTTACTCTATTTTGGTCACTTTTGACTCGTCCTGCACTAGCCCATTATTTCCATTTAACTCTATAACGCGAAGCATGATGTTTTCATAACATTAAAAAATGTATATATTAATACATATATATATATTTATAACTATGAAAGTCCACAACAAAAAGAAAATTTTTTCCCAAAATTAAAATTGAAGCGTTATAGGGTTAAAAAGAAGGATGGGTCTTATCAGCGGGTCCAAGACCTTAGCATCATAAATGAATCAGTGATCCGACTGCACCTAGTAGTGCCCAAACCTGTGCCCTCCTAGGGGAAAGTGTGAATGCTTTTATCCCTCTTCCTGTACTTCCAATGAACAAACACACATGTCTGGTAATCCTAAGATTATTTTTGTTTCCTGTGACACTCACCTAATTTCAAGGCCACTGCCACCTCACAAGCTTAGCCTTGTCGTAGTCAAACTGTTCACCTTTTAGACCGTTTGTTTTTCTCAGAAGTTATCGGGTGATTAAAGCTTCTGAACCAAGTGTGCCAGGTCCACGACTACCATCTCCTGGACCACCTCAACCTTATCCATCCTGGATAAAGTTGCCCTCAATGGACAACCCCTCCCAGCAGTGTAGGAAGGGTATGGACCCAAAGCCCCACCTCGCCCCTTTTGCCAGCAGGAAGCAGCTAGAGATGTCGTCGCCCAGTACCCCCAAAGATTTGGGTCCATATCTCTTCAGGGGGGCAAATGTTAGGTAGCTATACTAGGGACTGGGGCATCCGTTATGCATGCCCATAGGGCCAAGATAAGAGCCCAGTTAGGAGAGGCACCCTGTGCATGCTCAGAGGTCCAGATTTCTGGCCATGACGGGAGGTCACCTGGGTGGTTCCTGTACCTGGATTGACCAATCTAGGCCATGTAAATTCAATTCAGCCACTGGGGTCGGCCAGACTTGCCCACCACGCCTCCCTAACGCTCATAAAACTCTCTTGAGTGCAGACCAGGCTTCTGCATGATTTCTCTCTCACTCAGGAAGGCTCTTTGGAGGCAGCTGTGCTGCACATGAGTGGCTGGTGGATACTGTTCAGATGCATGGCTTTCTGCTTGCAAGGGTTTTTGTCTCAGCTGACTGTAAGGGAGGAGGTAGTACGTCTGGATCACAGAGTATCCATGTCCACAAACGAGGCTGCTCATTCCACAGTCCTGGAAGTGCTTTATGAAAACCCTCTGCTTTGCAATGTCACTCCTTGTAGATTAGAGTGGGAGGGGCTGGGACCAAGGTATGCTGCCTCTTACTCCCAGTTGCAGGTTTCTGGATGCTGATTGTATCTCTTACAGCATCAGTTAGTGGGCTTGTTGTCTGCCTCAGGCTTTGTTCACGGAGATCCTCCAGCTAGTTGGTGGTGTGTGCGCATGAGCAGAGGCTTCCTGCCAATCCCCCATGAGTAGTAGAGCTCCCATGGTGTGGACTCCATGAAAGCCTTGCCCCAGGCAGCATGCTTACAAAGGAGGGTGGGCCCTGCAGGACAGAGGACCATTCCCCCTGTGGAATGGCCTCAGAGATCCACCTTCCTCTCTGGCCAGCTGCTGGGGCTGTGGGTCCTAAGCATCATGGCTGACTCAGTAATAGACACAGGGTGAGGCGACTCCAGTAGCTGTTTTGACTGGTCTAATCCAGCCTGAGATCATCCTTGCATGAGCCCTCTGCCAAGATTATTTTTGTTTCTTTTATGATCTTTTCATTAGTGGCTCCTACAACACTAACCACAATCCATAAATACATCATCTGTTTGAAGCCCATCTGTACATTAATTGCCCTCCTTATTCACAAAATATCCACTCTCCACCCAAGCCCCTGGCCTCAGCTCCTCATTTTTCCCCCCTCAATGCCCGCCACCCATCCCTCATCAATCCTTGGAAATGTACTAATTCTTTTGTCATATTTTCACCCACCTTTCTTTTGAGGTCAATGAAGATCCTTGTAATCGGTTCCCACTTTCCATCCTGCCCTTCCTCCACCCTCCCAGTATCTCCACTCATAACACTGGTAAAGGGCCCATCCACTCTGGATCCCCCGTGTTTGAAATTCCTATCGGTACTAGAATACCTTCTCTAGTTTGGCCAGATTAGTATGGTAGAACTGGGATCATGATAGTGGGGCAAGAGAAAGCATTAAGAACTAGAGGAAAGTTGTGTTTCATCTTTGCTGTCTCATACCCTGTATTCTTTAATCTCCACTCTGAGATCCTTCTGTAAGGGGATGTCCAGTGCACTGCAAATAGGTTTTGGGTCTATACCCGGCAGTCCCCTCTCATTCTCCATGATAAGATTTTTTTGTTCTCATGATGCCTGTTGCCTTATCCCTTTAAAACTTTGTGATCACACAGGCTGGTATGCTTTCTCCATGTGGGCTCTGTTGCTTCAGAGCCAGATGGCTGTTTCTTTACCCTCAGGCCTTTAAGACCCCACACGCTATATCTTTAGGTAGCTGGACACCATCGGCTTTCTTCACCACATTTGCTTATGCAGCCGCTTTGTGGTCAGTGATTGTGTAGGGAAGGTGAGCATCTTAGAATGCCAATTTAATAGAACAGTGTTATTGCAATGAGGGAGTCCTTGAGCGGAGGCCCTATGTCCATCTGCTACCTTAATACTAAATCTATAAACATATGGACATAGATCTATTTCCCCATGCCCCTTTGTAAATATATGTACATATGTACATGCCTTTATTTAGACGTCTATAACTGGCCCTTGCTTCCCAGCTCACTCTTCTATACTCTTTGATTTTCCTCTTGTGCCCACTGACATGCTCAGTCTTCCTTTGGGTTTCAGTAATTCCTCTTGGTTACATTACCTTTGATCACGCCCTACCAGGCCTCCTACATCCCCCTCACTACCGTTTTCCATCACTTGTTGTACCCTTGTCTCTGGGTTTCTTTACACCACTTCCTTTCCCCCCACCGTGCTCACTCCCATGCCCAATGGAAAGGGCCGGTCACATGTTTACTCCTCCAGATTGTTCATCCAGCCTCTCTTAATTAGACAGACCTGTAAAGGTAATAACATGCACAAAACAAGACTGAGCTAAACCAAGCAGCAAAAAGAAAAAAAACAAACAAAAATGAAAACAAAACCCAACCCAAATCCAATGACACTAAAAGAAAACAACACTAACCAGAAAGAAAAGTACAAGGACTGTGTGGTGAACTTTAGGAGTGTTTTCCAGTCCAGTCTGTGGGGGCACCGAACCCTGACCACAAAGTCCACCTTTGGCATTCCCCGGGGACTTTGATGTTCCGTTTTCTTACTCTTCCGCTGCACTCTCTTAGTGTCATGCATCGAAGTGGCAGGATCAGTTCGGGCGCAGTTCCCACACTGTGTGTCCAGTGTTGTCCCCTCTAAGGCTATGGGTCTTTGAGGGACGTTTCTCATCGTGGGGCTGCCCATGTGGTCTTCTCTGTGGATTGGCTTCTCTGATTGGGAACATCATCCTCAAGGTGTATTGGGCCAGGGTGTGCTCCATTCTCCCCTCCTCCCCCTTGTTCTGCCCTGTGTTCTCTGATCAGATATGTCCCTCTCCACGAGCTGCAGATCCGGTGCCATCCTGTGAAATACAATCTTTTGGGGCTGCAAGGATGTGGGGATGGGGGGGTGGGTATCAGCTCAGATCTTTTGAGAGTCCAGGAGATATTGACTGCTCAATGGGCACAGTTCTGTGGGGCACCGTGCTCTTGGTCCAGACGCTGGTTGTGAATATGACTTTGTTGTTAACCAGTTGTGTGTCTCTGGGTCAACTCCCGTGTGTTTTTGAGTGAGTTTTTTAATCTGCAAAGTAAATGTACAGGATTATCCAGACTCCCATGTCAGCAAGTTATCGAGAGGGGTTAATCAGAGACTGTTTCATATAGTGTGTACCTGCGCGCCGCATTCTAGACCTGCGATGGCAATTATGAGCTCAGGATAGAGATGGTGTCCAGCAGGTAACATACGTGGCTCCATATTGAAACAGGAAGCCCACTGTGGAGATTTGGTCCTTCCGTTGATGGCCACCGGCCACCTAGTCTTCTCCTGCTATAACTGCTTCACTGGCTCAGCAGCTGAGCCAGAAGCCAGTGATATCATAACCAGGTGGCTAACTGGGCCAAAGGGCTGATAGATATTTGTTATTTTGTTGTCTTGGGAAACCCACCTACCCTCCATGCAAACCTTCTGGTGTGAGTTATCTGTGGACGGAATCATAGGCTCACAGTAATTCACATCTTTCTTCTTGAAAATGTGCCCATATTCCTTTCTGAACCTGACAAGGTGGCCCCTGTGTCCACCAAGAAATTTACTGCCTGGCCTCCTACTTGGAGAGTTAGCCTGGGCTTTTGGCGGCGAAGTGAAACAGAGCCCTGACCCCTTCATTGAGCTTCTTCAAGCATTATTGTCTCTTGCTTGGGTCTTTCTACGTGCAGATGAGGCCCATCCACTCTAGTGGAGGGTCGTGCACCTCTCCTGGGGTTTTCAAGGCACTGATTTTTCCAGTGTCCTTCTTTCCTGCAGTAGGCACATTGGTCCTTCCCCATGGCTTGGCGGTGCCCACAGGTTAGTCTCTCCGTGAGTGGGCCATGCTCTCCTTTTCCTGAGTCTCTGGGGTATCTCATGGCAATTACGATTATTTTAGCTAGCTTCTTTGTCTCTGTCGTGCTAGGGTCATCTCTGTTGTTATACACTCAATGAGCCACTTGTACCAAATCGCTAAGATTTTTCCCTTCAAACCCTTCCCACTTCTTTGTCATGTCTGAGGCAGACTGACTGAGTAATAAAGGCAATACTTATTGCCCTCCTGTTTTCAGTGCCTCCGGGCCGTTAGGGGTATAAAGCCCGTAGGCTTCCCTCAGCCACTCTAGAAAGGCAGGCGGATATTCTCTTATAGGAACCTGAAAATTCTCACTGACCTTAGATAAATTCATAGGTTTCCTAGCTCTTCTGCAGAGGGTCATGTAAGAGCAATGGTTGATACCTGGTAAAGTCCTCTGGGCCTTGCTAGGAATTGAGATCCCACATTGTTGGTGTAGTGGCCAAAAGAGTTTCTCTCAAGTGGGGAGTGCCCGCTCGCTGACCATCAGGTTCACTGACTGCTTACTGGGCCTCTGTCTGGAAGGGCTACCCTCCTCCGTTGTGAACAGCACCTGGAGAAGTTGTTGGCAAGCATTCCAGGTGGGCTGATGAGTATGGAAGTCATACCAGTACTAGTGTGTGTGGGGGGCTGCTTGTTAGGGGTGGGGGTGAGTTTGGGGGGCCGGTGGGGGAGGGAGTGACTCAATAAGGGCCTGTTAGAAGTTTTCTATTTCTGGACCCTAGAAACCTTATAGGGCGGGGGTTGAAAGAAAGGGTTTGAAGCCAGCTCTCCCACTCCCAGAGTTCTCCTGCAAAATGGGATAAAGCCGATTAGGGGAGAGTGATGGGGAGGGGAGGGGAGGGGAGGGGAGGGGTGGGGGAGGGATGGAGGAGGGGAGGGGTGGGGGAGGGTGATGGGGAGGGATGGCCTCCACCTATGTGGTTTTGGGAACTTGGACCGTTTGTTTTTCCGGTCCTTCCATGTTTCCTGACACCTTGGAAACAAGGGCCCTTTCTTTGCGGGAGGGAGTAAGTCTTTTATATTTGCAGGCTTCTTAGTGGCAATGTCAGCCCACACTTGAAGTAACGGGATCAGATCGGGATATCCTGTTTCCCTTTAACCATAACTATGAACTCTTAGTAACAGGGGATGGGAAAACTAGTCTTGCGTGGGTCAATCAGGGACTCCTTCTGCCCCATCACTTTTAAACAAATTGTAGAGTCTCCAAGCTTTTGGGTTGAAACCACATCCTCTTGGTGAATGCCGAGGGCAGGGGTCCTCAAACTACAACCTGTGGGCCACATGCAGACAGCCGAGGACGTTGATCCTTTCTGCCGGGTGTATGTGCCCCATTTATTTTTTTTTTTGAACTTCAAATCAAGATGTGCAGTGTGCACATGAATTTGTTCGTAATATTTGTTTTTTTAAACTATAGTCTTTCCTTCAAAAGGCCTGAGGGATAGTGAACTGGCCCCCTGGGTAAACAGTTTAAGGACCCCTGCCCTAAGGTATCCTGGACTTAGGGGTTATTAATCTCCCAGCCCTGAAACACCCCTGAACATTCAACCCATTGTAGGAGGCACCATGGGAATTTGGACCCCGGGTAATTTACAAGCCTTTACTCCAATTGAACCCAAGAAAATTCAAAATGACTTAGGCAGTTACTCTATTTTGGTCACTTTTGACTCGTCCTGCACTAGCCCATTATTTCCATTTAACTCTATAACGCGAAGCATGATGTTTTCATAACATTAAAAAATGTATATATTAATACATATATATATATTTATAACTATGAAAGTCCACAACAAAAAGAAAATTTTTTCCCAAAATTAAAATTGAAGCGTTATAGGGTTAAAAAGAAGGATGGGTCTTATCAGCAGGTCCAAGACCTTAGCATCATAAATGAATCAGTGATCCGACTGCACCTAGTAGTGCCCAAACCTGTGCCCTCCTAGGGGAAAGTGTGAATGCTTTTATCCCTCTTCCTGTACTTCCAATGAACAAACACACATGTCTGGTAATCCTAAGATTATTTTTGTTTCCTGTGACACTCACCTAATTTCAAGGCCACTGCCACCTCACAAGCTTAGCCTTGTCGTAGTCAAACTGTTCACCTTTTAGACCGTTTGTTTTTCTCAGAAGTTATCGGGTGATTAAAGCTTCTGAACCAAGTGTGCCAGGTCCACGACTACCATCTCCTGGACCACCTCAACCTTATCCATCCTGGATAAAGTTGCCCTCAATGGACAACCCCTCCCAGCAGTGTAGGAAGGGTATGGACCCAAAGCCCCACCTCGCCCCTTTTGCCAGCAGGAAGCAGCTAGAGATGTCGTCACCCAGTACCCCCAAAGATTTGGGTCCATATCTCTTCAGGGGGGCAAATGTTAGGTAGCTATACTAGGGACTGGGGCATCCGTTATGCATGCCCATAGGGCCAAGATAAGAGCCCAGTTAGGAGAGGCACCCTGTGCATGCTCAGAGGTCCAGATTTCTGGCCATGAAGGGGAGGTCACCTGGGTGGTTCCTGTACCTGGATTGACCAATCTAGGCCATGTAAATTCAATTCAGCCACTGGGGTCGGCCAGACTTGCCCACCACGCCTCCCTAACGCTCATAAAATTCTCTTGAGTGCAGACCAGGCTTCTGCATGATTTCTCTCTCACTCAGGAAGGCTCTTTGGAGGCAGCTGTGCTGCACATGAGTGGCTGGTGGATACTGTTCAGATGCATGGCTTTCTGCTTGCAAGGGTTTTTGTCTCAGCTGACTGTAAGGGAGGAGGTAGTACGTCTGGATCACAGAGTATCCATGTCCACAAACGAGGCTGCTCATTCCACAGTCCTGGAAGTGCTTTATGAAAACCCTCTGCTTTGCAATGTCACTCCTTGTAGATTAGAGTGGGAGGGGCTGGGACCAAGGTATGCTGCCTCTTACTCCCAGTTGCAGGTTTCTGGATGCTGATTGTATCTCTTACAGCATCAGTTAGTGGGCTTGTTGTCTGCCTCAGGCTTTGTTCACGGAGATCCTCCAGCTAGTTGGTGGTGTGTGCGCATGAGCAGAGGCTTCCTGCCAATCCCCCATGAGTAGTAGAGCTCCCATGGTGTGGACTCCATGAAAGCCTTGCCCCAGGCAGCATGCTTACAAAGGAGGGTGGGCCCTGCAGGACAGAGGACCATTCCCCCTGTGGAATGGCCTCAGAGATCCACCTCCCTTTCTGGCCAGCTGCTGGGGCTGTGGGTCCTAAGCATCATGGCTGACTCAGTAATAGACACAGGGTGAGGCGACTCCAGTAGCTGTTTTGACTGGTCTAATCCAGCCTGAGATCATCCTTGCATGAGCCCTCTGCCAAGATTATTTTTGTTTCTTTTATGATCTTTTCATTAGTGGCTCCTACAACACTAACCACAATCCATAAATACATCATCTGTTTGAAGCCCATCTGTACATTAATTGCCCTCCTTATTCACAAAATATCCACTCTCCACCCAAGCCCCTGGCCTCAGCTCCTCATTTTTCCCCCCTCAATGCCCGCCACCCATCCCTCATCAATCCTTGGAAATGTACTAATTCTTTTGTCATATTTTCACCCACCTTTCTTTTGAGGTCAATGAAGATCCTTGTAATCGGTTCCCACTTTCCATCCTGCCCTTCCTCCACCCTCCCAGTATCTCCACTCATAACACTGGTAAAGGGCCCATCCACTCTGGATCCCCCGTGTTTGAAATTCCTATCGGTACTAGAATACCTTCTCTAGTTTGGCCAGATTAGTATGGTAGAACTGGGATCATGATAGTGGGGCAAGAGAAAGCATTAAGAACTAGAGGAAAGTTGTGTTTCATCTTTGCTGTCTCATACCCTGTATTCTTTAATCTCCACTCTGAGATCCTTCTGTAAGGGGATGTCCAGTGCACTGCAAATAGGTTTTGGGTCTATACCCGGCAGTCCCCTCTCATTCTCCATGATAAGATTTTTTTGTTCTCATGATGCCTGTTGCCTTATCCCTTTAAAACTTTGTGATCACACAGGCTGGTATGCTTTCTCCATGTGGGCTCTGTTGCTTCAGAGCCAGATGGCTGTTTCTTTACCCTCAGGCCTTTAAGACCCCACACGCTATATCTTTAGGTAGCTGGACACCATCGGCTTTCTTCACCACATTTGCTTATGCAGCCGCTTTGTGGTCAGTGATTGTGTAGGGAAGGTGAGCATCTTAGAATGCCAATTTAATAGAACAGTGTTATTGCAATGAGGGAGTCCTTGAGCGGAGGCCCTATGTCCATCTGCTACCTTAATACTAAATCTATAAACATATGGACATAGATCTATTTCCCCATGCCCCTTTGTAAATATATGTACATATGTACATGCCTTTATTTAGACGTCTATAACTGGCCCTTGCTTCCCAGCTCACTCTTCTATACTCTTTGATTTTCCTCTTGTGCCCACTGACATGCTCAGTCTTCCTTTGGGTTTCAGTAATTCCTCTTGGTTACATTACCTTTGATCACGCCCTACCAGGCCTCCTACATCCCCCTCACTACCGTTTTCCATCACTTGTTGTACCCTTGTCTCTGGGTTTCTTTACACCACTTCCTTTCCCCCCACCGTGCTCACTCCCATGGTAATGGAAAGGGCCGGTCACATGTTTACTCCTCCAGATTGTTCATCCAGCCTCTCTTAATTAGACAGACCTGTAAAGGTAATAACATGCACAAAACAAGACTGAGCTAAACCAAGCAGCAAAAAGAAAAAAAAACAAACAAAAATGAAAACAAAACCCAACCCAAATCCAATGACACTAAAAGAAAACAACACTAACCAGAAAGAAAAGTACAAGGACTGTGTGGTGAACTTTAGGAGTGTTTTCCAGTCCAGTCTGTGGGGGCACCGAACCCTGACCACAAAGTCCACCTTTGGCATTCCCCGGGGACTTTGATGTTCCGTTTTCTTACTCTTCCGCTGCACTCTCTTAGTGTCATGCATCGAAGTGGCAGGATCAGTTCGGGCGCAGTTCCCACACTGTGTGTCCAGTGTTGTCCCCTCTAAGGCTATGGGTCTTTGAGGGACGTTTCTCATCGTGGGGCTGCCCATGTGGTCTTCTCTGTGGATTGGCTTCTCTGATTGGGAACATCATCCTCAAGGTGTATTGGGCCAGGATGTGCTCCATTCTCCCCTCCTCCCCCTTGTTCGGCCCTGTGTTCTCTGATCAGATATGTCCCTCTCCGCGAGCTGCAGATCCGGTGCCATCCTGTGAAATACAATCTTTTGGGGCTGCAAGGATGTGGGGGTGGGGGGGTGGGTATCAGCTCAGATCTTTTGAGAGTCCAGGAGATATTGACTGCTCGATGGGCACAGTTCTGTGGGGCACCGTGCTCTTGGTCCAGACGCTGGTTGTGAATATGACTTTGTTGTTAACCAGTTGTGTGTCTCTGGGTCAACTCCCGTGTGTTTTTGAGTGAGTTTTCTAATCTGCAAAGTAAATGTACAGGATTATCCAGACTCCCATGTCAGCAAGTTATCGAGAGGGGTTAATCAGAGACTGTTTCATATAGTGTGTACCTGCGCAGCGCATTCTAGACCTGCGATGGCAATTATGAGCTCAGGATAGAGATGGTGTCCAGCAGGTAACATACGTGGCTCCATATTGAAACAGAAAGCCCACTGTGGAGATTTGGTCCTTCCGTTGATGGCCACTGGCCACCTAGTCTTCTCCTGCTATAACTGCTTCACTGGCTCAGCAGCTGAGCCAGAAGCCAGTGATATCATAACCAGGTGGCTAACTGGGCCAAAGGGCTGATAGATATTTGTTATTTTGTTGTCTTGGGAAACCCACCTACCCTCCATGCAAACCTTCTGGTGTGAGTTATCTGTGGACGGAATCATAGGCTCACAGTAATTCACATCTTTCTTCTTGAAAATGTGCCCATATTCCTTTCTGAACCTGACAAGGTGGCCCCTGTGTCCACCAAGAAATTTACTGCCTGGCCTCCTACTTGGAGAGTTAGCCTGGGCTTTTGGCGGCGAAGTGAAACAGAGCCCTGACCCCTTCATTGAGCTTCTTCAAGCATTATTGTCTCTTGCTTGGGTCTTTCTACGTGCAGATGAGGCCCATCCACTCTAGTGGAGGGTCGTGCACCTCTCCTGGGGTTTTCAAGGCACTGATTTTTCCAGTGTCCTTCTTTCCTGCAGTAGGCACATTGGTCCTTCCCCATGGCTTGGCGGTGCCCACAGGTTAGTCTCTCCGTGAGTGGGCCATGCTCTCCTTTTCCTGAGTCTCTGGGGTATCTCATGGCAATTACGATTATTTTAGCTAGCTTCTTTGTCTCTGTCGTGCTAGGGTCATCTCTGTTGTTATACACTCAATGAGCCACTTGTACCAAATCGCTAAGATTTTTCCCTTCAAACCCTTCCCACTTCTTTGTCATGTCTGAGGCAGACTGACTGAGTAATAAAGGCAATACTTATTGCCCTCCTGTTTTCAGTGCCTCCGGGCCGTTAGGGGTATAAAGCCCGTAGGCTTCCCTCAGCCACTCTAGAAAGGCAGGCGGATATTCTCTTATAGGAACCTGAAAATTCTCACTGACCTTAGATAAATTCATAGGTTTCCTAGCTCTTCTGCAGAGGGTCATGTAAGAGCAATGGTTGATACCTGGTAAAGTCCTCTGGGCCTTGCTAGGAATTGAGATCCCACATTGTTGGTGTAGTGGCCAAAAGAGTTTCTCTCAAGTGGGGAGTGCCCGCTCGCTGACCATCAGGTTCACTGACTGCTTACTGGGCCTCTGTCTGGAAGGGCTACCCTCCTCCGTTGTGAACAGCACCTGGAGAAGTTGTTGGCAAGCATTCCAGGTGGGCTGATGAGTATGGAAGTCATACCAGTACTAGTGTGTGTGGGGGGCTGCTTGTTAGGGGTGGGGGTGAGTTTGGGGGGCCGGTGGGGGAGGGAGTGACTCAATAAGGGCCTGTTAGAAGTTTTCTATTTCTGGACCCTAGAAACCTTATAGGGCGGGGGTTGAAAGAAAGGGTTTGAAGCCAGCTCTCCCACTCCCAGAGTTCTCCTGCAAAATGGGATAAAGCCGATTAGGGGAGAGTGATGGGGAGGGGAGGGGAGGGGAGGGGTGGGGGAGTGATGGGGGAGGGGAGGGGTGAGGGAGGGGAGGGGTGGGGGAGGGTGATGGGGAGGGATGGCCTCCACCTATGTGGTTTTGGGAACTTGGACCGTTTGTTTTTCCGGTCCTTCCATGTTTCCTGAAACCTTGGAAACAAGGGCCCTTTCTTTGCGGGAGGGAGTAAGTCTTTTATATTTGCAGGCTTCTTAGTGGCAATGTCAGCCCACACTTGAAGTAACGGGATCAGATCGGGATATCCTGGTTCCCTTTAACCATAACTATGAACTCTTAGTAATAGGGGGTGGGAAAACTAGTCTTGCGTGGGTCAATCAGGGACTCCTTCTGCCCCATCACTTTTAAACAAATTGTAGAGTCTCCAATCTTTTGGGTTGAAACCACATCCTCTTGGTGAATGCCGAGAGCAGGGGTCCTCAAACTACAACCTGTGGGCCACATGCAGACAGCCGAAGACGTTGATCCTTTCTGCCGGGTGTATGTGCCCCATTTATTTTTTTTTTGAACTTCAAATCAAGATGTGCAGTGTGCACATGAATTTGTTCGTAATATTTGTTTTTTTAAACTATAGTCTTTCCTTCAAAAGGCCTGAGGGATAGTGAACTGGCCCCCTGGGTAAACAGTTTAAGGACCCCTGCCCTAAGGTATCCTGGACTTAGGGGTTATTAATCTCCCAGCCCTGAAACATCCCTGAACATTCTACCCGTTGTAGGAGGCACCATGGGAATTTGGACCCCGGGTAATTTACAAGCCTTTACTCCAATTGAACCCAAGAAAATTCAAAATGGCTTAGGCAGTTACTCTATTTTGGTCACATTTGACTCGTCCTGCACTAGCCCATTATTTCCATTTAACTCTATAACGCGAAGCATGATGTTTTCATAACATTAAAAAATGTATATATTAATACATATATATATATATATATTTATAACTATGAAAGTCCACAACAAAAAGAAAATTTTTTCCCAAAATTAAAATTGAAGCGTTATAGGGTTAAAAAGAAGGATGGGTCTTATCAGCGGGTCCAAGACCTTAGCATCATAAATGAATCAGTGATCCGACTGCACCTAGTAGTGCCCAAACCTGTGCCCTCCTAGGGGAAAGTGTGAATGCTTTTATCCCTCTTCCTGTACTTCCAATGAACAAACACACATGTCTGGTAATCCTAAGATTATTTTTGTTTCCTGTGACACTCACCTAATTTCAAGGCCACTGCCACCTCACAAGCTTAGCCTTGTCGTACTCAAACTGTTCACCTTTTAGACCGTTTGTTTTTCTCAGAAGTTATCGGGTGATTAAAGCTTCTGAACCAAGTGTGCCAGGTCCACGACTACCATCTCCTGGACCACCTCAACCTTATCCATCCTGGATAAAGTTGCCCTCAATGGACAACCCCTCCCAGCAGTGTAGGAAGGGTATGGACCCAAAGCCCAACCTCGCCCCTTTTGCCAGCAGGAAGCAGCTAGAGATGTCGTCGCCCAGTACCCCAAAGATTTGGGTCCATATCTCTTCAGGGGGGCAAATGTTTGGTAGCTATGCTAGGGACTGGGGCATCCGTTATGCATGCCCATAGGGCCAAGATAAGAGCCCAGTTAGGAGAGGCACCCTGTGCATGCTCAGAGGTCCAGATTTCTGGCCATGAAGGGGAGGTCACCTGGGTGGTTCCTGTACCTGGATTGACCAATCTAGGCCATGTAAATTCAATTCAGCCACTGGGGTCGGCCAGACTTGCCCACCACGCCTCCCTAACGCTCATAAAACTCTCTTGGGTGCAGACCAGGCTTCTGCATGATTTCTCTCTCACTCAGGAAGGCTCTTTGGAGGCAGCTGTGCTGCACATGAGTGGCTGGTGGATACTGTTCAGATGCATGGCTTTCTGCTTGCAAGGGTTTTTGTCTCAGCTGACTGTAAGGGAGGAGGTAGTACGTCTGGATCACAGAGTATCCATGTCCACAAACGAGGCTGCTCATTCCACAGTCCTGGAAGTGCTTTATGAAAACCCTCTGCTTTGCAATGTCACTCCTTGTAGATTAGAGTGGGAGGGGCTGGGACCAAGGTATGCTGCCTCTTACTCCCAGTTGCAGATTTCTGGATGCTGATTGTATCTCTTACAGCATCAGTTAGTGGGCTTGTTGTCTGCCTCAGGCTTTGTTCATGGAGATCCTCCAGCTAGTTGGTGGTGTGTGCGCATGAGCAGAGGCTTCCTGCCAATCCCCCATGAGTAGTAGAGCTCCCATGGTGTGGACTCCATGAAAGCCTTGCCCCAGGCAGCATGCTTACAAAGGAGGGTGGGCCCTGCAGGACAGAGGACCATTCCCCCTGTGGAATGGCCTCAGAGATCCACCTCCCTCTCTGGCCAGCTGCTGGGGCTGTGGGTCCTAAGCATCATGGCTGACTCAGTAATAGACACAGGGTGAGGCGACTCCAGTAGCTGTTTTGACTGGTCTAATCCAGCCTGAGATCATCCTTGCATGAGCCCTCTGCCAAGATTATTTTTGTTTCTTTTATGATCTTTTCATTAGTGGCTCCTACAACACTAACCACAATCCATAAATACATCATCTGTTTGAAGCCCATCTGTACATTAATTGCCCTCCTTATTCACAAAATATCCACTCTCCACCCAAGCCCCTGGCCTCAGCTCCTCATTTTTCCCCCCTCAATGCCCGCCACCCATCCCTCATCAATCCTTGGAAATGTACTAATTCTTTTGTCATATTTTCACCCACCTTTCTTTTGAGGTCAATGAAGATCCTTGTAATCGGTTCCCACTTTCCATCCTGTCCTTCCTCCACCCTCCCAGTATCTCCACTCATAACACTGGTAAAGGGCCCATCCACTCTGGATTCCCCGTGTTTGAAATTCCTATCGGTACTAGAATACCTTCTCTAGTTTGGCCAGATTAGTATGGTAGAACTGGGATCATGATAGTGGGGCAAGAGAAAGCATTAAGAACTAGAGGAAAGTTGTGTTTCATCTTTGCTGTCTCATACCCTGTATTCTTTAATCTCCACTCTGAGATCCTTCTGTAAGGGGATGTCCAGTGCACTGCAAAAAGTTTTGGGTCTATACCCGGCAGTCCCCTCTCATTCTCCATGATAAGATTTTTTTGTTCTCATGATGCCTGTTGCCTTATCCCTTTAAAACTTTGTGATCACACAGGCTGGTATGCTTTCTCCATGTGGGCTCTGTTGCTTCAGAGCCAGATGGCTGTTTCTTTACCCTCAGGCCTTTAAGACCCCACACGCTATATCTTTAGGTAGCTGGACACCATCGGCTTTCTTCACCACATTTGCTTATGCAGCCGCTTTGTGGTCAGTGATTGTGTAGGGAAGGTGAGCATCTTAGAATGCCAATTTAATAGAACAGTGTTATTGCAATGAGGGACTCCTTGAGCGGAGGCCCTATGTCCATCTGCTACCTTAATACTAAATCTATAAACATATGGACATAGATCTATTTCCCCATGCCCCTTTGTAAATATATGTACATGCCTTTATTTAGACGTCTATAACTGGCCCTTGCTTCCCAGCTCACTCTTCTATACTCTTTGATTTTCCTCTTGTGCCCACTGACATGCTCAGTCTTCCTTTGGGTTTCAGTAATTCCTCTTGGTTACATTACCTTTGATCACGCCCTACCAGGCCTCCTACATCCCCCTCACTACCGTTTTCCATCACTTGTTGTACCCTTGTCTCTGGGTTTCTTTACACCACTTCCTTTCCCCCCACCGTGCTCACTCCCATGCCCAATGGAAAGGGCCGGTCACATGTTTACTCCTCCAGATTGTTCATCCAGCCTCTCTTAATTAGACAGACCTGTAAAGGTAATAACATGCACAAAACAAGACTGAGCTAAACCAAGCAGCAAAAAGAAAAAAAAACAAACAAAAATGAAAACAAAACCCAACCCAAATCCAATGACACTAAAAGAAAACAACACTAACCAGAAAGAAAAGTACAAGGACTGTGTGGTGAACTTTAGGAGTGTTTTCCAGTCCAGTCTGTGGGGGCACCGAACCCTGACCACAAAGTCCACCTTTGGCATTCCCCGGGGACTTTGATGCTCCGTTTTCTTACTCTTCCGCTGCACTCTCTTAGTGTCATGCTTCGAAGTGGCAGGATCAGTTCGGGCGCAGTTCCCACACTGTGTGTCCAGTGTTGTCCCCTCTAAGGCTATGGGTCTTTGAGGGACGTTTCTCATCGTGGGGCTGCCCATGTGGTCTTCTCTGTGGATTGGCTTCTCTGATTGGGAACATCATCCTCAAGGTGTATTGGGCCAGGGTGTGCTCCATTCTCCCCTCCTCCCCCTTGTTCTGCCCTGTGTTCTCTGATCAGATATGTCCCTCCCCGCGAGCTGCAGATCCGGTGCCATCCTGTGAAATACAATCTTTTGGGGCTGCAAGGATGTGGGGGTGGGGGGGTGGGTATCAGCTCAGATCTTTTGAGAGTCCAGGAGATATTGACTGCTCGATGGGCACAGTTCTGTGGGGCACCGTGCTCTTGGTCCAGATGCTGGTTGTGAATATGACTTTGTTGTTAACCAGTTGTGTGTCTCTGGGTCAACTCCCGTGTGTTTTTGAGTGAGTTTTCTAATCTGCAAAGTAAATGTACAGGATTATCCAGACTCCCATGTCAGCAAGTTTTCGAGAGGGGTTAATCAGAGACTGTTTCATATAGTGTGTACCTGCGCGCCGCATTCTAGACCTGCGATGGCAATTATGAGCTCAGGATAGAGATGGTGTCCAGCAGGTAACATACGTGGCTCCATATTGAAACAGAAAGCCCACTGTGGAGATTTGGTCCTTCCGTTGATGGCCACCGGCCACCTAGTCTTCTCCTGCTATAACTGCTTCACTGGCTCAGCAGCTGAGCCAGAAGCCAGTGATATCATAACCAGGTGGCTAACTGGGCCAAAGGGCTGATAGATATTTGTTATTTTGTTGTCTTGGGAAACCCACCTACCCTCCATGCAAACCTTCTGGTGTGAGTTATCTGTGGAAGGAATCATAGGCTCACAGTAATTCACATCTTTCTTCTTGAAAATGTGCCCATATTCCTTTCTGAACCTGACAAGGTGGCCCCTGTGTCCACCAAGAAATTTACTGCCTGGCCTCCTACTTGGAGAGTTAGCCTGGGCTTTTGGCGGCGAAGTGAAACAGAGCCCTGACCCCTTCATTGAGCTTCTTCAAGCATTATTGTCTCTTGCTTGGGTCTTTCTACGTGCAGATGAGGCCCATCCACTCTAGTGGAGGGTCGTGCACCTCTCCTGGGGTTTTCAAGGCACTGATTTTTCCAGTGTCCTTCTTTCCTGCAGTAGGCACATTGGTCCTTCCCCATGGCTTGGCGGTGCCCACAGGTTAGTCTCTCCGTGAGTGGGCCATGCTCTCCTTTTCCTGAGTCTCTGGGGTATCTCATGGCAATTACGATTATTTTAGCTAGCTTCTTTGTCTCTGTCGTGCTAGGGTCATCTCTGTTGTTATACACTCAATGAGCCACTTGTACCAAATCGCTAAGATTTTTCCCTTCAAACCCTTCCCACTTCTTTGTCATGTCTGAGGCAGACTGACTGAGTAATAAAGGCAATACTTATTGCCCTCCTGTTTTCAGTGCCTCCGGGCCGTTAGGGGTATAAAGCCCGTAGGCTTCCCTCAGCCACTCTAGAAAGGCAGGCGGATATTCTCTTATAGGAACCTGAAAATTCTCACTGACCTTAGATAAATTCATAGGTTTCCTAGCTCTTCTGCAGAGGGTCATGTAAGAGCAATGGTTGATACCTGGTAAAGTCCTCTGGGCCTTGCTAGGAATTGAGATCCCACATCGTTGGTGTAGTGGCCAAAAGAGTTTCTCTCAAGTGGGGAGTGCCCGCTCGCTGACCATCAGGTTCACTGACTGCTTACTGGGCCTCTGTCTGGAAGGGCTACCCTCCTCCGTTGTGAACAGCACCTGGAGAAGTTGTTGGCAAGCATTCCAGGTGGGCTGATGAGTACGGAAGTCATACCAGTACTAGTGTGTGTGGGGGGCTGCTTGTTAGGGGTGGGGGTGAGTTTGGGGGGCCGGTGGGGGAGGGAGTGACTCAATAAGGGCCTGTTAGAAGTTTTCTATTTCTGGACCCTAGAAACCTTATAGGGCGGGGGTTGAAAGAAAGGGTTTGAAGCCAGCTCTCCCACTCCCAGAGTTCTCCTGCAAAATGGGATAAAGCCGATTAGGGGAGAGTGATGGGGAGGGGAGGGGAGGGGAGGGGTGGGGGAGGGTTGGGGGAGGGGAGGGGTGAGGGAGGGGAGGGGTGGGGGAGGGTGATGGGGAGGGATGGCCTCCACCTATGTGGTTTTGGGAACTTGGACCGTTTGTTTTTCCGGTCCTTCCATGTTTCCTGAAACCTTGGAAACAAGGGCCCTTTCTTTGCGGGAGGGAGTAAGTCTTTTATATTTGCAGGCTTCTTAGTGGCAATGTCAGCCCACACTTGAAGTAACGGGATCAGATCGGGATATCCTGGTTCCCTTTAACCATAACTATGAACTCTTAGTAATAGGGGATGGGAAAACTAGTCTTGTGTGGGTCAATCAGGGACTCCTTCTGCCCCATCACTTTTAAACAAATTGTAGAGTCTCCAACCTTTTGGGTTGAAACCACATCCTCTTGGTGAATGCCGAGAGCAGGGGTCCTCAAACTACAACCTGTGGGCCACATGCAGACAGCCGAGGACGTTGATCCTTTCTGCCGTGTGTATGTGCCCCATTTATTTTTTTTTTGAACTTCAAATCAAGATGTGCAGTGTGCACATGAATTTGTTCGTAATATTTGTTTTTTTAAACTATAGTCTTTCCTTCAAAAGGCCTGAGGGATAGTGAACTGGCCCCCTGGGTAAACAGTTTAAGGACCCCTGCCCTAAGGTATCCTGGACTTAGGGGTTATTAATCTCCCAGCCCTGAAACATGCCTGAACATTCTACCCGTTGTAGGAGGCACCATGGGAATTTGGACCCCGGGTAATTTACAAGCCTTTACTCCAATTGAACCCAAGAAAATTCAAAATGGCTTAGGCAGTTACTCTATTTTGGTCACTTTTGACTCGTCCTGCACTAGCCCATTATTTCCATTTAACTCTATAACGCGAAGCATGATGTTTTCATAACATTAAAAAATGTATATATTAATACATATATATATATATTTATAACTATGAAAGTCCACAACAAAAAGAAAATTTTTTCCCAAAATTAAAATTGAAGCGTTATAGGGTTAAAAAGAAGGATGGGTCTTATCAGCGGGTCCAAGACCTTAGCATCATAAATGAATCAGTGATCCGACTGCACCTAGTAGTGCCCAAACCTGTGCCCTCCTAGGGGAAAGTGTGAATGCTTTTATCCCTCTTCCTGTACTTCCAATGAACAAACACACATGTCTGGTAATCCTAAGATTATTTTTGTTTCCTGTGACACTCACCTAATTTCAAGGCCACTGCCACCTCACAAGCTTAGCCTTGTCGTAGTCAAACTGTTCACCTTTTAGACCGTTTGTTTTTCTCAGAAGTTATCGGGTGATTAAAGCTTCTGAACCAAGTGTGCCAGGTCCACGACTACCATCTCCTGGACCACCTCAACCTTATCCATCCTGGATAAAGTTGCCCTCAATGGACAACCCCTCCCAGCAGTGTAGGAAGGGTATGGACCCAAAGCCCAACCTCGCCCCTTTTGCCAGCAGGAAGCAGCTAGAGATGTCGTCGCCCAGTACCCCAAAGATTTGGGTCCATATCTCTTCAGGGGGGCAAATGTTTGGTAGCTATGCTAGGGACTGGGGCATCCGTTATGCATGCCCATAGGGCCAAGATAAGAGCCCAGTTAGGAGAGGCACCCTGTGCATGCTCAGAGGTCCAGATTTCTGGCCATGAAGGGGAGGTCACCTGGGTGGTTCCTGTACCTGGATTGACCAATCTAGGCCATGTAAATTCAATTCAGCCACTGGGGTCGGCCAGACTTGCCCACCACGCCTCCCTAACGCTCATAAAACTCTCTTGGGTGCAGACCAGGCTTCTGCATGATTTCTCTCTCACTCAGGAAGGCTCTTTGGAGGCAGCTGTGCTGCACATGAGTGGCTGGTGGATACTGTTCAGATGCATGGCTTTCTGCTTGCAAGGGTTTTTGTCTCAGCTGACTGTAAGGGAGGAGGTAGTACGTCTGGATCACAGAGTATCCATGTCCACAAACGAGGCTGCTCATTCCACAGTCCTGGAAGTGCTTTATGAAAACCCTCTGCTTTGCAATGTCACTCCTTGTAGATTAGAGTGGGAGGGGCTGGGACCAAGGTATGCTGCCTCTTACTCCCAGTTGCAGATTTCTGGATGCTGATTGTATCTCTTACAGCATCAGTTAGTGGGCTTGTTGTCTGCCTCAGGCTTTGTTCATGGAGATCCTCCAGCTAGTTGGTGGTGTGTGCGCATGAGCAGAGGCTTCCTGCCAATCCCCCATGAGTAGTAGAGCTCCCATGGTGTGGACTTCATGAAAGCCTTGCCCCAGGCAGCATGCTTACAAAGGAGGGTGGGCCCTGCAGGACAGAGGACCATTCCCCCTGTGGAATGGCCTCAGAGATCCACCTCCCTCTCTGGCCAGCTGCTGGGGCTGTGGGTCCTAAGCATCATGGCTGACTCAATAATAGACACAGGGTGAGGCGACTCCAGTAGCTGTTTTGACTGGTCTAATCCAGCCTGAGATCATCCTTGCATGAGCCCTCTGCCAAGATTATTTTTGTTTCTTTTATGATCTTTTCATTAGTGGCTCCTACAACACTAACCACAATCCATAAATACATCATCTGTTTGAAGCCCATCTGTACATTAATTGCCCTCCTTATTCACAAAATATCCACTCTCCACCCAAGCCCCTGGCCTCAGCTCCTCATTTTTCCCCCCTCAATGCCCGCCACCCATCCCTCATCAATCCTTGGAAATGTACTAATTCTTTTGTCATATTTTCACCCACCTTTCTTTTGAGGTCAATGAAGATCCTTGTAATCGGTTCCCACTTTCCATCCTGCCCTTCCTCCACCCTCCCAGTATCTCCACTCATAACACTGGTAAAGGGCCCATCCACTCTGGATTCCCCGTGTTTGAAATTCCTATCGGTACTAGAATACCTTCTCTAGTTTGGCCAGATTAGTATGGTAGAACTGGGATCATGATAGTGGGGCAAGAGAAAGCATTAAGAACTAGAGGAAAGTTGTGTTTCATCTTTGCTGTCTCATACCCTGTATTCTTTAATCTCCACTCTGAGATCCTTCTGTAAGGGGATGTCCAGTGCACTGCAAATAGGTTTTGGGTCTATACCCGGCAGTCCCCTCTCATTCTCCATGATAAGATTTTTTTGTTCTCATGATGCCTGTTGCCTTATCCCTTTAAAACTTTGTGATCACACAGGCTGGTATGCTTTCTCCATGTGGGCTCTGTTGCTTCAGAGCCAGATGGCTGTTTCTTTACCCTCAGGCCTTTAAGACCCCACACGCTATATCTTTAGGTAGCTGGACACCATCGGCTTTCTTCACCACATTTGCTTATGCAGCCGCTTTGTGGTCAGTGATTGTGTAGGGAAGGTGAGCATCTTAGAATGCCAATTTAATAGAACAGTGTTATTGCAATGAGGGAGTCCTTGAGCGGAGGCCCTATGTCCATCTGCTACCTTAATACTAAATCTATAAACATATGGACATAGATCTATTTCCCCATGCCCCTTTGTAAATATATGTACATGCCTTTATTTAGACGTCTATAACTGGCCCTTGCTTCCCAGCTCACTCTTCTATACTCTTTGATTTTCCTCTTGTGCCCACTGACATGCTCAGTCTTCCTTTGGGTTTCAGTAATTCCTCTTGGTTACATTACCTTTGATCACGCCCTACCAGGCCTCCTACATCCCCCTCACTACCGTTTTCCATCACTTGTTGTACCCTTGTCTCTGGGTTTCTTTACACCACTTCCTTTCCCCCCACCGTGCTCACTCCCATGCCCAATGGAAAGGGCCGGTCACATGTTTACTCCTCCAGATTGTTCATCCAGCCTCTCTTAATTAGACAGACCTGTAAAGGTAATAACATGCACAAAACAAGACTGAGCAAAACCAAGCAGCAAAAAGAAAAAAAAACAAACAAAAATGAAAACAAAACCCAACCCAAATCCAATGACACTAAAAGAAAACAACACTAACCAGAAAGAAAAGTACAAGGACTGTGTGGTGAACTTTAGGAGTGTTTTCCAGTCCAGTCTGTGGGGGCACCGAACCCTGACCACAAAGTCCACCTTTGGCATTCCCCGGGGACTTTGATGCTCCGTTTTCTTACTCTTCCGCTGCACTCTCTTAGTGTCATGCATCGAAGTGGCAGGATCAGTTCGGGCGCAGTTCCCACACTGTGTGTCCAGTGTTGTCCCCTCAAAGGCTATGGGTCTTTGAGGGACGTTTCTCATCGTGGGGCTGCCCATGTGGTCTTCTCTGTGGATTGGCTTCTCTGATTGGGAACATCATCCTCAAGGTGTATTGGGCCAGGGTGTGCTCCATTCTCCCCTCCTCCCCCTTGTTCTGCCCTGTGTTCTCTGATCAGATATGTCCCTCCCCGCGAGCTGCAGATCCGGTGCCATCCTGTGAAATACAATCTTTTGGGGCTGCAAGGATGTGGGGGTGGGGGGGTGGGTATCAGCTCAGATCTTTTGAGAGTCCAGGAGATATTGACTGCTCGATGGGCACAGTTCTGTGGGGCACCGTGCTCTTGGTCCAGACGCTGGTTGTGAATATGACTTTGTTGTTAACCAGTTGTGTGTCTCTGGGTCAACTCCCGTGTGTTTTTGAGTGAGTTTTCTAATCTGCAAAGTAAATGTACAGGATTATCCAGACTCCCATGTCAGCAAGTTATCGAGAGGGGTTAATCAGAGACTGTTTCATATAGTGTGTACCTGCGCGCCGCATTCTAGACCTGCGATGGCAATTATGAGCTCAGGATAGAGATGGTGTCCAGCAGGTAACATACGTGGCTCCATATTGAAACAGAAAGCCCACTGTGGAGATTTGGTCCTTCCGTTGATGGCCACCGGCCACCTAGTCTTCTCCTGCTATAACTGCTTCACTGGCTCAGCAGCTGAGCCAGAAGCCAGTGATATCATAACCAGGTAGCTAACTGGGCCAAAGGGCTGATAGATATTTGTTATTTTGTTGTCTTGGGAAACCCACCTACCCTCCATGCAAACCTTCCGGTGTGAGTTATCTGTGGAAGGAATCATAGGCTCACAGTAATTCACATCTTTCTTCTTGAAAATGTGCCCATATTCCTTTCTGAACCTGACAAGGTGGCCCCTGTGTCCACCAAGAAATTTACTGCCTGGCCTCCTACTTGGAGAGTTAGCCTGGGCTTTTGGAGGCGAAGTGAAACAGAGCCCTGACCCCTTCATTGAGCTTCTTCAAGCATTATTGTCTCTTGCTTGGGTCTTTCTACGTGCAGATGAGGCCCATCCACTCTAGTGGAGGGTCGTGCACCTCTCCTGGGGTTTTCAAGGCACTGATTTTTCCAGTGTCCTTCTTTCCTGCAGTAGGCACATTGGTCCTTCCCCATGGCTTGGCGGTGCCCACAGGTTAGTCTCTCCGTGAGTGGGCCATGCTCTCCTTTTCCTGAGTCTCTGGGGTATCTCATGGCAATTACGATTATTTTAGCTAGCTTCTTTGTCTCTGTCGTGCTAGGGTCATCTCTGTTGTTATACACTCAATGAGCCACTTGTACCAAATCGCTAAGATTTTTCCCTTCAAACCCTTCCCACTTCTTTGTCATGTCTGAGGCAGACTGACTGAGTAATAAAGGCAATACTTATTGCCCTCCTGTTTTCAGTGCCTCCGGGCCGTTAGGGGTATAAAGCCCGTAGGCTTCCCTCAGCCACTCTAGAAAGGCAGGCGGATATTCTCTTATAGGAACCTGAAAATTCTCACTGACCTTAGATAAATTCATAGGTTTCCTAGCTCTTCTGCAGAGGGTCATGTAAGAGCAATGGTTGATACCTGGTAAAGTCCTCTGGGCCTTGCTAGGAATTGAGATCCCACATCGTTGGTGTAGTGGCCAAAAGAGTTTCTCTCAAGTGGGGAGTGCCCGCTCGCTGACCATCAGGTTCACTGACTGCTTACTGGGCCTCTGTCTGGAAGGGCTACCCTCCTCCGTTGTGAACAGCACCTGGAGAAGTTGTTGGCAAGCATTCCAGGTGGGCTGATGAGTATGGAAGTCATACCAGTACTAGTGTGTGTGTGGGGCTGCTTGTTAGGGGTGGGGGTGAGTTTGGGGGGCCGGTGGGGGAGGGAGTGACTCAATAAGGGCCTGTTAGAAGTTTTCTATTTCTGGACCCTAGAAACCTTATAGGGCGGGGGTTGAAAGAAAGGGTTTGAAGCCAGCTCTCCCACTCCCAGAGTTCTCCTGCAAAATGGGATAAAGCCGATTAGGGGAGAGTGATGGGGAGGGGAGGGGAGGGGAGGGGTGGGGGAGGGTTGGGGGAGGGGAGGGGTGAGGGAGGGGAGGGGTGGGGGAGGGTGATGGGGAGGGATGGCCTCCACCTATGTGGTTTTGGGAACTTGGACCGTTTGTTTTTCCGGTCCTTCCATGTTTCCTGAAACCTTGGAAACAAGGGCCCTTTCTTTGCGGGAGGGAGTAAGTCTTTTATATTTGCAGGCTTCTTAGTGGCAATGTCAGCCCACACTTGAAGTAACGGGATCAGATCGGGATATCCTGGTTCCCTTTAACCATAACTATGAACTCTTAGTTATAGGGGATGGGAAAACTAGTCTTGTGTGGGTCAATCAGGGACTCCTTCTGCCCCATCACTTTTAAACAAATTGTAGAGTCTCCAACCTTTTGGGTTGAAACCACATCCTCTTGGTGAATGCCGAGAGCAGGGGTCCTCAAACTACAACCTGTGGGCCACATGCAGACAGCCGAGGACGTTGATCCTTTCTGCCGGGTGTATGTGCCCCATTTATTTTTTTTTTGAACTTCAAATCAAGATGTGCAGTGTGCACATGAATTTGTTCGTAATATTTGTTTTTTTAAACTATAGTCTTTCCTTCAAAAGGCCTGAGGGATAGTGAACTGGCCCCCTGGGTAAACAGTTTAACGACCCCTGCCCTAAGGTATCCTGGACTTAGGGGTTATTAATCTCCCAGCCCTGAAACATGCCTGAACATTCTACCCGTTGTAGGAGGCACCATGGGAATTTGGACCCCGGGTAATTTACAAGCCTTTACTCCAATTGAACCCAAGAAAATTCAAAATGGCTTAGGCAGTTACTCTATTTTGGTCACTTTTGACTCGTCCTGCACTAGCCCATTATTTCCATTTAACTCTATAACGCGAAGCATGATGTTTTCATAACATTAAAAAATGTATATATTAATACATATATATATATTTATAACTATGAAAGTCCACAACAAAAAGAAAATTTTTTCCCAAAATTAAAATTGAAGCGTTATAGGGTTAAAAAGAAGGATGGGTCTTATCAGCGGGTCCAAGACCTTAGCATCATAAATGAATCAGTGATCCGACTGCACCTAGTAGTGCCCAAACCTGTGCCCTCCTAGAGGAAAGTGTGAATGCTTTTATCCCTCTTCCTGTACTTCCAATGAACAAACACACATGTCTGGTAATCCTAAGATTATTTTTGTTTCCTGTGACACTCACCTAATTTCAAGGCCACTGCCACCTCAAAAGCTTAGCCTTGTCGTAGTCAAACTGTTCACCTTTTAGACCGTTTGTTTTTCTCAGAAGTTATCGGGTGATTAAAGCTTCTGAACCAAGTGTGCCAGGTCCACGACTACCATCTCCTGGACCACCTCAACCTTATCCATCCTGGATAAAGTTGCCCTCAATGGACAACCCCTCCCAGCAGTGTAGGAAGGGTATGGACCCAAAGCCCCACCTCGCCCCTTTTGCCAGCAGGAAGCAGCTAGAGATGTCATCGCCCAGTACCCCCAAAGATTTGGGTCCATATCTCTTCAGGGGGGCAAATGTTAGGTAGCTATACTAGGGACTGGGGCATCTGTTATGCATGCCCATAGGGCCAAGATAAGAGCCCAGTTAGGAGAGGCACCCTGTGCATGCTCAGAGGTCCAGATTTCTGGCCATGAAGGGGAGGTCACCTGGGTGGTTCCTGTACCTGGATTGACCAATCTAGGCCATGTAAATTCAATTCAGCCACTGGGGTCGGCCAGACTTGCCCACCACGCCTCCCTAACGCTCATAAAACTCTCTTGAGTGCAGACCAGGCTTCTGCATGATTTCTCTCTCACTCAGGAAGGCTCTTTGGAGGCAGCTGTGCTGCACATGAGTGGCTGGTGGATACTGTTCAGATGCATGGCTTTCTGCTTGCAAGGGTTTTTGTCTCAGCTGACTGTAAGGGAGGAGGTAGTACGTCTGGATCACAGAGTATCCATGTCCACAAACGAGGCTGCTCATTCCACAGTCCTGGAAGTGCTTTATGAAAACCCTCTGCTTTGCAATGTCACTCCTTGTAGATTAGAGTGGGAGGGGCTGGGACCAAGGTATGCTGCCTCTTACTCCCAGTTGCAGGTTTCTGGATGCTGATTGTATCTCTTACAGCATCAGTTAGTGGGCTTGTTGTCTGCCTCAGGCTTTGTTCACGGAGATCCTCCAGCTAGTTGGTGGTGTGTGCGCATGAGCAGAGGCTTCCTGCCAATCCCCCATGAGTAGTAGAGCTCCCATGGTGTGGACTCCATGAAAGCCTTGCCCCAGGCAGCATGCTTACAAAGGAGGGTGGGCCCTGCAGGACAGAGGACCATTCCCCCTGTGGAATGGCCTCAGAGATCCACCTCCCTCTCTGGCCAGCTGCTGGGGCTGTGGGTCCTAAGCATCATGGCTGACTCAGTAATAGACACAGGGTGAGGCGACTCCAGTAGCTGTTTTGACTGGTCTAATCCAGCCTGAGATCATCCTTGCATGAGCCCTCTGCCAAGATTATTTTTGTTTCTTTTATGATCTTTTCATTAGTGGCTCCTACAACACTAACCACAATCCATAAATACATCATCTGTTTGAAGCCCATCTGTACATTAATTGCCCTCCTTATTCACAAAATATCCACTCTCCACCCAAGCCCCTGGCCTCAGCTCCTCATTTTTCCCCCCTCAATGCCCGCCACCCATCCCTCATCAATCCTTGGAAATGTACTAATTCTTTTGTCATATTTTCACCCACCTTTCTTTTGAGGTCAATGAAGATCCTTGTAATCGGTTCCCACTTTCCATCCTGCCCTTCCTCCACCCTCCCAGTATCTCCACTCATAACACTGGTAAAGGGCCCATCCACTCTGGATTCCCCGTGTTTGAAATTCCTATCGGTACTAGAATACCTTCTCTAGTTTGGCCAGATTAGTATGGTAGAACTGGGATCATGATAGTGGGGCAAGAGAAAGCATTAAGAACTAGAGGAAAGTTGTTTTTCATCTTTGCTGTCTCATACCCTGTATTCTTTAATCTCCACTCTGAGATCCTTCTGTAAGGGGATGTCCAGTGCACTGCAAATAGGTTTTGGGTCTATACCCGGCAGTCCCCTCTCATTCTCCATGATAAGATTTTTTTGTTCTCATGATGCCTGTTGCCTTATCCCTTTAAAACTTTGTGATCACACAGGCTGGTATGCTTTCTCCATGTGGGCTCTGTTGCTTCAGAGCCAGATGGCTGTTTCTTTACCCTCAGGCCTTTAAGACCCCACACGCTATATCTTTAGGTAGCTGGACACCATCGGCTTTCTTCACCACATTTGCTTATGCAGCCGCTTTGTGGTCAGTGATTGTGTAGGGAAGGTGAGCATCTTAGAATGCCAATTTAATAGAACAGTGTTATTGCAATGAGGGACTCCTTGAGCGGAGGCCCTATGTCCATCTGCTACCTTAATACTAAATCTATAAACATATGGACATAGATCTATTTCCCCATGCCCCTTTGTAAATATATGTACATATGTACATGCCTTTATTTAGACGTCTATAACTGGCCCTTGCTTCCCAGCTCACTCTTCTATACTCTTTGATTTTCCTCTTGTGCCCACTGACATGCTCAGTCTTCCTTTGGGTTTCAGTAATTCCTCTTGGTTACATTACCTTTGATCACGCCCTACCAGGCCTCCTACATCCCCCTCACTACCGTTTTCCATCACTTGTTGTACCCTTGTCTCTGGGTTTCTTTACACCACTTCCTTTCCCCCCACCGTGCTCACTCCCATGCCCAATGGAAAGGGCCGGTCACATGTTTACTCCTCCAGATTGTTCATCCAGCCTCTCTTAATTAGACAGACCTGTAAAGGTAATAACATGCACAAAACAAGACTGAGCTAAACCAAGCAGCAAAAAGAAAAAAAAACAAACAAAAATGAAAGCAAAACCCAACCCAAATCCAATGACACTAAAAGAAAACAACACTAACCAGAAAGAAAAGTACAAGGACTGTGTGGTGAACTTTAGGAGTGTTTTCCAGTCCAGTCTGTGGGGGCACCGAACCCTGACCACAAAGTCCACCGTTGGCATTCCCCGGGGACTTTGATGCTCCGGTTTCTTACTCTTCCGCTGCACTCTCTTAGTGTCATGCATCGAAGTGGCAGGATCAGTTCGGGCGCAGTTCCCACACTGTGTGTCCAGTGTTGTCCCCTCTAAGGCTATGGGTCTTTGAGGGACGTTTCTCATCGTGGGGCTGCCCATGTGGTCTTCTCTGTGGATTGGCTTCTCTGATTGGGAACATCATCCTCAAGGTGTATTGGGCCAGGGTGTGCTCCATTCTCCCCTCCTCCCCCTTGTTCTGCCCTGTGTTCTCTGATCAGATATGTCCCTCCCCGCGAGCTGCAGATCCGGTGCCATCCTGTGAAATACAATCTTTTGGGGCTGCAAGGATGTGGGGGTGGGGGGGTGGGTATCAGCTCAGATCTTTTGAGAGTCCAGGAGATATTGACTGCTCGATGGGCACAGTTCTGTGGGGCACCGTGCTCTTGGTCCAGACGCTGGTTGTGAATATGACTTTGTTGTTAACCAGTTGTGTGTCTCTGGGTCAACTCCCGTGTGTTTTTGAGTGAGTTTTCTAATCTGCAAAGTAAATGTACAGGATTATCCAGACTCCCATGTCAGCAAGTTATCGAGAGGGGTTAATCAGAGACTGTTTCATATAGTGTGTACCTGCGCGCCGCATTCTAGACCTGCGATGGCAATTATGAGCTCAGGATAGAGATGGTGTCCAGCAGGTAACATACGTGGCTCCATATTGAAACAGGAAGCCCACTGTGGAGATTTGGTCCTTCCGTTGATGGCCACTGGCCACCTAGTCTTCTCCTGCTATAACTGCTTCACTGGCTCAGCAGCTGAGCCAGAAGCCAGTGATATCATAACCAGGTGGCTAACTGGGCCAAAGGGCTGATAGATATTTGTTATTTTGTTGTCTTGGGAAACCCACCTACCCTCCATGCAAACCTTCCGGTGTGAGTTATCTGTGGAAGGAATCATAGGCTCACAGTAATTCACATCTTTCTTCTTGAAAATGTGCCCATATTCCTTTCTGAACCTGACAAGGTGGCCCCTGTGTCCACCAAGAAATTTACTGCCTGGCCTCCTACTTGGAGAGTTAGCCTGGGCTTTTGGCGGCGAAGTGAAACAGAGCCCTGACCCCTTCATTGAGCTTCTTCAAGCATTATTGTCTCTTGCTTGGGTCTTTCTACGTGCAGATGAGGCCCATCCACTCTAGTGGAGGGTCGTGCACCTCTCCTGGGGTTTTCAAGGCACTGATTTTTCCAGTGTCCTTCTTTCCTGCAGTAGGCACATTGGTCCTTCCCCATGGCTTGGCGGTGCCCACAGGTTAGTCTCTCCGTGAGTGGGCCATGCTCTCCTTTTCCTGAGTCTCTGGGGTATCTCATGGCAATTACGATTATTTTAGCTAGCTTCTTTGTCTCTGTCGTGCTAGGGTCATCTCTGTTGTTATACACTCAATGAGCCACTTGTACCAAATCGCTAAGATTTTTCCCTTCAAACCCTTCCCACTTCTTTGTCATGTCTGAGGCAGACTGACTGAGTAATAAAGGCAATACTTAATGCCCTCCTGTTTTCAGTGCCTCCGGGCCGTTAGGGGTATAATGCCCGTAGGCTTCCCTCAGCCACTCTAAAAAGGCAGGCGGATATTCTCTTATAGGAACCTGAAAATTCTCACTGACCTTAGATAAATTCATAGGTTTCCTAGCTCTTCTGCAGAGGGTCATGTAAGAGCAATGGTTGATACCTGGTAAAGTCCTCCGGGCCTTGCTAGGAATTGAGATCCCACATTGTTGGTGTAGTGGCCAAAAGAGTTTCTCTCAAGTGGGGAGTGCCCACTCGCTGACCATCAGGTTCACTGACTGCTTACTGGGCCTCTGTCTGGAAGGGCTACCCTCCTCCGTTGTGAACAGCACCTGGAGAAGTTGTTGGCAAGCATTCCAGGTGGGCTGATGAGTATGGAAGTCATACCAGTACTAGTGTGTGTGGGGGGCTGCTTGTTAGGGGTGGGGGTGAGTTTGGGGGGCGGTGGGGGAGGGAGTGACTCAATAAGGGCCTGTTAGAAGTTTTCTATTTCTGGACCCTAGAAACCTTATAGGGCGGGGGGTTGAAAGAAAGGGTTTGAAGCCAGCTCTCCCACTTCCAGAGTTCTCCTGCAAAATGGGATAAAGACGATTAGGGGAGAGTGATGGGGAGGGGAGGGGAGGGGAGGGGGAGGGATGGGGGAGGGGAGGGGTGAGGGAGGGGAGGGGTGGGGGAGGGCGATGGGGAGGGATGGCCTCCACCTATGTGGTTTTGGGAACTTGGACCGTTTGTTTTTCCGGTCCTTCCATGTTTCCTGAAACCTTGGAAACAAGGGCCCTTTCTTTGCGGGAGGGAGTAAGTCTTTTATATTTGCAGGCTTCTTAGTGGCAATGTCAGCCCACACTTGAAGTAACGGGATCAGATCGGGATATCCTGGTTCCCTTTAACCATAACTATGAACTCTTAGTAACAGGGGATGGGAAAACTAGTCTTGCGTGGGTCAATCAGGGACTCCTTCTGCCCCATCACTTTTAAACAAATTGTAGAGTCTCCAAGCTTTTGGGTTGAAACCACATCCTCTTGGTGAATGCCGAGAGCAGGGGTCCTCAAACTACAACCTGTGGGCCACATGCAGACAGCCGAGGACGTTGATCCTTTCTGCCGGGTGTATGTGCCCCATTTATTTTTTTTTTGAACTTCAAATCAAGATGTGCAGTGTGCACATGAATTTGTTCGTAATATTTGTTTTTTTAAACTATAGTCTTTCCTTCAAAAGGCCTGAGGGATAGTGAACTGGCCCCCTGGGTAAACAGTTTAAGGACCCCTGCCCTAAGGTATCCTGGACTTAGGGGTTATTAATCTCCCAGCCCTGAAACATCCCTGAACATTCTACCCATTGTAGGAGGCACCATGGGAATTTGGACCCCGGGTAATTTACAAGCCTTTACTCCAATTGAACCCAAGAAAATTCAAAATGGCTTAGGCAGTTACTCTATTTTGGTCACTTTTGACTCGTCCTGCACTAGCCCATTATTTCCATTTAACTCTATAACGCGAAGCATGATGTTTTCATAACATTAAAAAATGTATATATTAATACATATATATATATTTATAACTATGAAAGTCCACAACAAAAAGAAAATTTTTTCCCAAAATTAAAATTGAAGCGTTATAGGGTTAAAAAGAAGGATGGGTCTTATCAGCGGTTCCAAGACCTTAGCATCATAAATGAATCAGTGATCCGACTGCACCTAGTAGTGCCCAAACCTGTGCCCTCCTAGGGGAAAGTGTGAATGCTTTTATCCCTCTTCCTGTACTTCCAATGAACAAACACACATGTCTGGTAATCCTAAGATTATTTTTGTTTCCTGTGACACTCACCTAATTTCAAGGCCACTGCCACCTCACAAGCTTAGCCTTGTCGTAGTCAAACTGTTCACCTTTTAGACTGTTTGTTTTTCTCAGAAGTTATCGGGTGATTAAAGCTTCTGAACCAAGTGTGCCAGGTCCACGACTACCATCTCCTGGACCACCTCAACCTTATCCATCCTGGATAAAGTTGCCCTCAATGGACAACCCCTCCCAGCAGTGTAGGAAGGGTATGGACCCAAAGCCCAACCTCGCCCCTTTTGCCAGCAGGAAGCAGCTAGAGATGTCGTCGCCCAGTACCCCCAAAGATTTGGGTCCATATCTCTTCAGGGGGGCAAATGTTAGGTAGCTATACTAGGGACTGGGGCATCCGTTATGCATGCCCATAGGGCCAAGATAAGAGCCCAGTTAGGAGAGGCACCCTGTGCATGCTCAGAGGTCCAGATTTCTGGCCATGAAGGGGAGGTCACCTGGGTGGTTCCTGTACCTGGATTGACCAATCTAGGCCATGTAAATTCAATTCAGCCACTGGGGTCGGCCAGACTTGCCCACCACGCCTCCCTAACGCTCATAAAACTCTCTTGAGTGCAGACCAGGCTTCGGCATGATTTCTCTCTCACTCAGGAAGGCTCTTTGGAGGCAGCTGTGCTGCACATGAGTGGCTGGTGGATACTGTTCAGATGCATGGCTTTCTGCTTGCAAGGGTTTTTGTCTCAGCTGACTGTAAGGGAGGAGGTAGTACGTCTGGATCACAGAGTATCCATGTCCACAAACGAGGCTGCTCATTCCACAGTCCTGGAAGTGCTTTATGAAAACCCTCTGCTTTGCAATGTCACTCCTTGTAGATTAGAGTGGGAGGGGCTGGGACCAAGGTATGCTGCCTCTTACTCCCAGTTGCAGGTTTCTGGATGCTGATTGTATCTCTTACAGCATCAGTTAGTGGGCTTGTTGTCTGCCTCAGGCTTTGTTCACGGAGATCCTCCAGCTAGTTGGTGGTGTGTGCGCATGAGCAGAGGCTTCCTGCCAATCCCCCATGAGTAGTAGAGCTCCCATGGTGTGGACTCCATGAAAGCCTTGCCCCAGGCAGCATGCTTACAAAGGAGGGTGGGCCCTGCAGGACAGAGGACCATTCCCCCTGTGGAATGGCCTCAGAGATCCACCTCCCTCTCTGGCCAGCTGCTGGGGCTGTGGGTCCTAAGCATCATGGCTGACTCAGTAATAGACACAGGGTGAGGCGACTCCAGTAGCTGTTTTGACTGGTCTAATCCAGCCTGAGATCATCCTTGCATGAGCCCTCTGCCAAGATTATTTTTGTTTCTTTTATGATCTTTTCATTAGTGGCTCCTACAACACTAACCACAATCCATAAATACATCATCTGTTTGAAGCCCATCTGTACATTAATTGCCCTCCTTATTCACAAAATATCCACTCTCCACCCAAGCCCCTGGCCTCAGCTCCTCATTTTTCCCCCCTCAATGCCCGCCACCCATCCCTCATCAATCCTTGGAAATGTACTAATTCTTTTGTCATATTTTCACCCACCTTTCTTTTGAGGTCAATGAAGATCCTTGTAATCGGTTCCCACTTTCCATCCTGCCCTTCCTCCACCCTCCCAGTATCTCCACTCATAACACTGGTAAAGGGCCCATCCACTCTGGATTCCCCGTGTTTGAAATTCCTATCGGTACTAGAATACCTTCTCTAGTTTGGCCAGATTAGTATGGTAGAACTGGGATCATGATAGTCGGGCAAGAGAAAGCATTAAGAACTAGAGGAAAGTTGTGTTTCATCTTTGCTGTCTCATACCCTGTATTCTTTAATCTCCACTCTGAGATCCTTCTGTAAGGGGATGTCCAGTGCACTGCAAATAGGTTTTGGGTCTATACCCGGCAGTCCCCTCTCATTCTCCATGATAAGATTTTTTTGTTCTCATGATGCCTGTTGCCTTATCCCTTTAAAACTTTGTGATCACACAGGCTGGTATGCTTTCTCCATGTGGGCTCTGTTGCTTCAGAGCCAGATGGCTGTTTCTTTACCCTCAGGCCTTTAAGACCCCACACGCTATATCTTTAGGTAGCTGGACACCATCGGCTTTCTTCACCACATTTGCTTATGCAGCCGCTTTGTGGTCAGTGATTGTGTAGGGAAGGTGAGCATCTTAGAATGCCAATTTAATAGAACAGTGTTATTGCAATGAGGGAGTCCTTGAGCGGAGGCCCTATGTCCATCTGCTACCTTAATACTAAATCTATAAACATATGGACATAGATCTATTTCCCCATGCCCCTTTGTAAATATATGTACATATGTACATGCCTTTATTTAGACGTCTATAACTGGCCCTTGCTTCCCAGCTCACTCTTCTATACTCTTTGATTTTCCTCTTGTGCCCACTGACATGCTCAGTCTTCCTTTGGGTTTCAGTAATTCCTCTTGGTTACATTACCTTTGATCACGCCCTACCAGGCCTCCTACATCCCCCTCACTACCGTTTTCCATCACTTGTTGTACCCTTGTCTCTGGGTTTCTTTACACCACTTCCTTTCCCCCCACCGTGCTCACTCCCATGCCCAATGGAAAGGGCCGGTCACATGTTTACTCCTCCAGATTGTTCATCCAGCCTCTCTTAATTAGACAGACCTGTAAAGGTAATAACATGCACAAAACAAGACTGAGCTAAACCAAGCAGCAAAAAGAAAAACAAACAAACAAAAATGAAAACAAAACCCAACCCAAATCCAATGACACTAAAAGAAAACAACACTAACCAGAAAGAAAAGTACAAGGACTGTGTGGTGAACTTTAGGAGTGTTTTCCAGTCCAGTCTGTGGGGGCACCGAACCCTGACCACAAAGTCCACCTTTGGCATTCCCCGGGGACTTTGATGCTCCGTTTTCTTACTCTTCCGCTGCACTCTCTTAGTGTCATGCATCGAAGTGGCAGGATCAGTTCGGGCGCAGTTCCCACACTGTGTGTCCAGTGTTGTCCCCTCTAAGGCTATGGGTCTTTGAGGGACGTTTCTCATCGTGGGGCTGCCCATGTGGTCTTCTCTGTGGATTGGCTTCTCTGATTGGGAACATCATCCTCAAGGTGTATTGGCCCAGGGTGTGCTCCATTCTCCCCTCCTCCCCCTTGTTCTGCCCTGTGTTCTCTGATCAGATATGTCCCTCTCCGCGAGCTGCAGATCCGGTGCCATCCTGTGAAATACAATCTTTTGGGGCTGCAAGGATGTGGGGGTGGGGGGGTGGGTATCAGCTCAGATCTTTTGAGAGTCCAGGAGATATTGACTGCTCGATGGGCACAGTTCTGTGGGGCACCGTGCTCTTGGTCCAGACGCTGGTTGTGAATATGACTTTGTTGTTAACCAGTTGTGTGTCTCTGGGTCAACTCCCGTGTGTTTTTGAGTGAGTTTTCTAATCTGCAAAGTAAATGTACAGGATTATCCAGACTCCCATGTCAGCAAGTTATCGAGAGGGGTTAATCAGAGACTGTTTCATATAGTGTGTACCTGCGCGCCGCATTCTAGACCTGCGATGGCAATTATGAGCTCAGGATAGAGATGGTGTCCAGCAGGTAACATACGTGGCTCCATATTGAAACAGGAAGCCCACTGTGGAGATTTGGTCCTTCCGTTGATGGCCACTGGCCACCTAGTCTTCTCCTGCTATAACTGCTTCACTGGCTCAGCAGCTGAGCCAGAAGCCAGTGATATCATAACCAGGTGGCTAACTGGGCCAAAGGGCTGATAGATATTTGTTATTTTGTTGTCTTGGGAAACCCACCTACCCTCCATGCAAACCTTCCGGTGTGAGTTATCTGTGGAAGGAATCATAGGCTCACAGTAATTCACATCTTTCTTCTTGAAAATGTGCCCATATTCCTTTCTGAACCTGACAAGGTGGCCCCTGTGTCCACCAAGAAATTTACTGCCTGGCCTCCTACTTGGAGAGTTAGCCTGGGCTTTTGGCGGCGAAGTGAAACAGAGCCCTGACCCCTTCATTGAGCTTCTTCAAGCATTATTGTCTCTTGCTTGGGTCTTTCTACGTGCAGATGAGGCCCATCCACTCTAGTGGAGGGTCGTGCACCTCTCCTGGGGTTTTCAAGGCACTGATTTTTCCAGTGTCCTTCTTTCCTGCAGTAGGCACATTGGTCCTTCCCCATGGCTTGGCGGTGCCCACAGGTTAGTCTCTCCGTGAGTGGGCCATGCTCTCCTTTTCCTGAGTCTCTGGGGTATCTCATGGCAATTACGATTATTTTAGCTAGCTTCTTTGTCTCTGTCGTGCTAGGGTCATCTCTGTTGTTATACACTCAATGAGCCACTTGTACCAAATCGCTAAGATTTTTCCCTTCAAACCCTTCCCACTTCTTTGTCATGTCTGAGGCAGACTGACTGAGTAATAAAGGCAATACTTAATGCCCTCCTGTTTTCAGTGCCTCCGGGCCGTTAGGGGTATAAAGCCCGTAGGCTTCCCTCAGCCACTCTAGAAAGGCAGGCGGATATTCTCTTATAGGAACCTGAAAATTCTCACTGACCTTAGATAAATTCATAGGTTTCCTAGCTCTTCTGCAGAGGGTCATGTAAGAGCAATGGTTGATACCTGGTAAAGTCCTCCGGGCCTTGCTAGGAATTGAGATCCCACATTGTTGGTGTAGTGGCCAAAAGAGTTTCTCTCAAGTGGGGAGTGCCCGCTCGCTGATCATCAGGTTCACTGACTGCTTACTGGGCCTCTGTCTGGAAGGGCTACCCTCCTCCGTTGTGAACAGCACCTGGAGAAGTTGTTGGCAAGCATTCCAGGTGGGCTGATGAGTATGGAAGTCATACCAGTACTAGTGTGTGTGGGGGGCTGCTTGTTAGGGGTGGGGGTGAGTTTGGGGGGCTGGTGGGGGAGGGAGTGACTCAATAAGGGCCTGTTAGAAGTTTTCTATTTCTGGACCCTAGAAACCTTATAGGGCGGGGGGTTGAAAGAAAGGGTTTGAAGCCAGCTCTCCCACTCCCAGAGTTCTCCTGCAAAATGGGATAAAGACGATTAGGGGAGAGTGATGGGGAGGGGAGGGGAGGGGAGGGGGAGGGATGGGGGAGGGGAGGGGTGATGGAGTGGAGGGGTGGGGGAGGGCGATGGGGAGGGATGGCCTCCACCTATGTGGTTTTGGGAACTTGGACCGTTTGTTTTTCCGGTCCTTCCATGTTTCCTGAAACCTTGGAAACAAGGGCCCTTTCTTTGCGGGAGGGAGTAAGTCTTTTATATTTGCAGGCTTCTTAGTGGCAATGTCAGCCCACACTTGAAGTAACGGGATCAGATCGGGATATCCTGGTTCCCTTTAACCATAACTATGAACTCTTAGTAACAGGGGATGGGAAAACTAGTCTTGCGTGGGTCAATCAGGGACTCCTTCTGCCCCATCACTTTTAAACAAATTGTAGAGTCTCCAAGCTTTTGGGTTGAAACCACATCCTCTTGGTGAATGCCGAGAGCAGGGGTCCTCAAACTACAACCTGTGGGCCACATGCAGACAGCCGAGGACGTTGATCCTTTCTGCCGGGTGTATGTGCCCCATTTATTTTTTTTTTGAACTTCAAATCAAGATGTGCAGTGTGCACATGAATTTGTTCGTAATATTTGTTTTTTTAAACTATAGTCTTTCCTTCAAAAGGCCTGAGGGATAGTGAACTGGCCCCCTGGGTAAACAGTTTAAGGACCCCTGCCCTAAGGTATCCTGGACTTAGGGGTTATTAATCTCCCAGCCCTGAAACATCCCTGAACATTCTACCCATTGTAGGAGGCACCATGGGAATTTGGACCCCGGGTAATTTACAAGCCTTTACTCCAATTGAACCCAAGAAAATTCAAAATGAATTAGGCAGTTACTCTATTTTGGTCACTTTTGACTCGTCCTGCACTAGCCCATTATTTCCATTTAACTCTATAACGCGAAGCATGATGTTTTCATAACATTAAAAAATGTATATATTAATACATATATATATATTTATAACTATGAAAGTCCACAACAAAAAGAAAATTTTTTCCCAAAATTAAAATTGAAGCGTTATAGGGTTAAAAAGAAGGATGGGTCTTATCAGCGGGTCCAAGACCTTAGCATCATAAATGAATCAGTGATCCGACTGCACCTAGTAGTGCCCAAACCTGTGCCCTCCTAGGGGAAAGTGTGAATGCTTTTATCCCTCTTCCTGTACTTCCAATGAACAAACACACATGTCTGGTAATCCTAAGATTATTTTTGTTTCCTGTGACACTCACCTAATTTCAAGGCCACTGCCACCTCACAAGCTTAGCCTTGTCGTAGTCAAACTGTTCACCTTTTAGACTGTTTGTTTTTCTCAGAAGTTATCGGGTGATTAAAGCTTCTGAACCAAGTGTGCCAGGTCCACGACTACCATCTCCTGGACCACCTCAACCTTATCCATCCTGGATAAAGTTGCCCTCAATGGACAACCCCTCCCAGCAGTGTAGGAAGGGTATGGACCCAAAGCCCCACCTCGCCCCTTTTGCCAGCAGGAAGCAGCTAGAGATGTCGTCGCCCAGTACCCCCAAAGATTTGGGTCCATATCTCTTCAGGGGGGCAAATGTTAGGTAGCTATACTAGGGACTGGGGCATCCGTTATGCATGCCCATAGGGCCAAGATAAGAGCCCAGTTAGGAGAGGCATCCTGTGCATGCTCAGAGGTCCAGATTTCTGGCCATGAAGGGGAGGTCACCTGGGTGGTTCCTGTACCTGGATTGACCAATCTAGGCCATGTAAATTCAATTCAGCCACTGGGGTCGGCCAGACTTGCCCACCACGCCTCCCTAACGCTCATAAAACTCTCTTGAGTGCAGACCAGGCTTCTGCATGATTTCTCTCTCACTCAGGAAGGCTCTTTGGAGGCAGCTGTGCTGCACATGAGTGGCTGGTGGATACTGTTCAGATGCATGGCTTTCTGCTTGCAAGGGTTTTTGTCTCAGCTGACTGTAAGGGAGGAGGTAGTACGTCTGGATCACAGAGTATCCATGTCCACAAACGAGGCTGCTCATTCCACAGTCCTGGAAGTGCTTTATGAAAACCCTCTGCTTTGCAATGTCACTCCTTGTAGATTAGAGTGGGAGGGGCTGGGACCAAGGTATGCTGCCTCTTACTCCCAGTTGCAGGTTTCTGGATGCTGATTGTATCTCTTACAGCATCAGTTAGTGGGCTTGTTGTCTGCCTCAGGCTTTGTTCACGGAGATCCTCCAGCTAGTTGGTGGTGTGTGCGCATGAGCAGAGGCTTCCTGCCAATCCCCCATGAGTAGTAGAGCTCCCATGGTGTGGACTCCATGAAAGCCTTGCCCCAGGCAGCATGCTTACAAAGGAGGGTGGGTCCTGCAGGACAGAGGACCATTCCCCCTGTGGAATGGCCTCAGAGATCCACCTCCCTCTCTGGCCAGCTGCTGGGGCTGTGGGTCCTAAGCATCATGGCTGACTCAGTAATAGACACAGGGTGAGGCGACTCCAGTAGCTGTTTTGACTGGTCTAATCCAGCCTGAGATCATCCTTGCATGAGCCCTCTGCCAAGATTATTTTTGTTTCTTTTATGATCTTTTCATTAGTGGCTCCTACAACACTAACCACAATCCATAAATACATCATCTGTTTGAAGCCCATCTGTACATTAATTGCCCTCCTTATTCACAAAATATCCACTCTCCACCCAAGCCCCTGGCCTCAGCTCCTCATTTTTCCCCCCTCAATGCCCGCCACCCATCCCTCATCAATCCTTGGAAATGTACTAATTCTTTTGTCATATTTTCACCCACCTTTCTTTTGAGGTCAATGAAGATCCTTGTAATCGGTTCCCACTTTCCATCCTGCCCTTCCTCCACCCTCCCAGTATCTCCACTCATAACACTGGTAAAGGGCCCATCCACTCTGGATCCCCCGTGTTTGAAATTCCTATCGGTACTAGAATACCTTCTCTAGTTTGGCCAGATTAGTATGGTAGAACTGGGATCATGATAGTGGGGCAAGAGAAAGCATTAAGAACTAGAGGAAAGTTGTGTTTCATCTTTGCTGTCTCATACCCTGTATTCTTTAATCTCCACTCTGAGATCCTTCTGTAAGGGGATGTCCAGTGCACTGCAAATAGGTTTTGGGTCTATACCCGGCAGTCCCCTCTCATTCTCCATGATAAGATTTTTTTGTTCTCATGATGCCTGTTGCCTTATCCCTTTAAAACTTTGTGATCACACAGGCTGGTATGCTTTCTCCATGTGGGCTCTGTTGCTTCAGAGCCAGATGGCTGTTTCTTTACCCTCAGGCCTTTAAGACCCCACACGCTATATCTTTAGGTAGCTGGACACCATCGGCTTTCTTCACCACATTTGCTTATGCAGCCGCTTTGTGGTCAGTGATTGTGTAGGGAAGGTGAGCATCTTAGAATGCCAATTTAATAGAACAGTGTTATTGCAATGAGGGAGTCCTTGAGCGGAGGCCCTATGTCCATCTGCTACCTTAATACTAAATCTATAAACATATGGACATAGATCTATTTCCCCATGCCCCTTTGTAAATATATGTACATATGTACATGCCTTTATTTAGACGTCTATAACTGGCCCTTGCTTCCCAGCTCACTCTTCTATACTCTTTGATTTTCCTCTTGTGCCCACTGACATGCTCAGTCTTCCTTTGGGTTTCAGTAATTCCTCTTGGTTACATTACCTTTGATCACGCCCTACCAGGCCTCCTACATCCCCCTCACTACCGTTTTCCATCACTTGTTGTACCCTTGTCTCTGGGTTTCTTTACACCACTTCCTTTCCCCCCACCGTGCTCACTCCCATGCCCAATGGAAAGGGCCGGTCACATGTTTACTCCTCCAGATTGTTCATTCAGCCTCTCTTAATTAGACAGACCTGTAAAGGTAATAACATGCACAAAACAAGACTGAGCTAAACCAAGCAGCAAAAAGAAAAAAAAAACAAACAAAAATGAAAACAAAACCCAACCCAAATCCAATGACACTAAAAGAAAACAACACTAACCAGAAAGAAAAGTACAAGGACTGTGTGGTGAACTTTAGGAGTGTTTTCCAGTCCAGTCTGTGGGGGCACCGAACCCTGACCACAAAGTCCACCTTTGGCATTCCCCGGGGACTTTGATGCTCCGGTTTCTTACTCTTCCGCTGCACTCTCTTAGTGTCATGCATCGAAGTGGCAGGATCAGTTCGGGCGCAGTTCCCACACTGTGTGTCCAGTGTTGTCCCCTCTAAGGCTATGGGTCTTTGAGGGACGTTTCTCATCGTGGGGCTGCCCATGTGGTCTTCTCTGTGGATTGGCTTCTCTGATTGGGAACATCATCCTCAAGGTGTATTGGGCCAGGGTGTGCTCCATTCTCCCCTCCTCCCCCTTGTTCTGCCCTGTGTTCTCTGATCAGATATGTCCCTCTCCGCGAGCTGCAGATCCGGTGCCATCCTGTGAAATACAATCTTTTGGGGCTGCAAGGATGTGGGGGTGGGGGGGTGGGTATCAGCTCAGATCTTCTGAGAGTCCAGGAGATATTGACTGCTCGATGGGCACAGTTCTGTGGGGCACCGTGCTCTTGGTCCAGACGCTGGTTGTGAATATGACTTTGTTGTTAACCAGTTGTGTGTCTCTGGGTCAACTCCCGTGTGTTTTTGAGTGAGTTTTCTAATCTGCAAAGTAAATGTACAGGATTATCCAGACTCCCATGTCAGCAAGTTATCGAGAGGGGTTAATCAGAGACTGTTTCATATAGTGTGTACCTGCGCGCCGCATTCTAGACCTGCGATGGCAATTATGAGCTCAGGATAGAGATGGTGTCCAGCAGGTAACATACGTGGCTCCATATTGAAACAGGAAGCCCACTGTGGAGATTTGGTCCTTCCGTTGATGGCCACTGGCCACCTAGTCTTCTCCTGCTATAACTGCTTCACTGGCTCAGCAGCTGAGCCAGAAGCCAGTGATATCATAACCAGGTGGCTAACTGGGCCAAAGGGCTGATAGATATTTGTTATTTTGTTGTCTTGGGAAACCCACCTACCCTCCATGCAAACCTTCCGGTGTGAGTTATCTGTGGAAGGAATCATAGGCTCACAGTAATTCACATCTTTCTTCTTGAAAATGTGCCCATATTCCTTTCTGAACCTGACAAGGTGGCCCCTGTGTCCACCAAGAAATTTACTGCCTGGCCTCCTACTTGGAGAGTTAGCCTGGGCTTTTGGCGGCGAAGTGAAACAGAGCCCTGACCCCTTCATTGAGCTTCTTCAAGCATTATTGTCTCTTGCTTGGGTCTTTCTACGTGCAGATGAGGCCCATCCACTCTAGTGGAGGGTCGTGCACCTCTCCTGGGGTTTTCAAGGCACTGATTTTTCCAGTGTCCTTCTTTCCTGCAGTAGGCACATTGGTCCTTCCCCATGGCTTGGCGGTGCCCACAGGTTAGTCTCTCCGTGAGTGGGCCATGCTCTCCTTTTCCTGAGTCTCTGGGGTATCTCATGGCAATTACGATTATTTTAGCTAGCTTCTTTGTCTCTGTCGTGCTAGGGTCATCTCTGTTGTTATACACTCAATGAGCCACTTGTACCAAATCGCTAAGATTTTTCCCTTCAAACCCTTCCCACTTCTTTGTCATGTCTGAGGCAGACTGACTGAGTAATAAAGGCAATACTTAATGCCCTCCTGTTTTCAGTGCCTCCGGGCCGTTAGGGGTATAAAGCCCGTAGGCTTCCCTCAGCCACTCTAGAAAGGCAGGCGGATATTCTCTTATAGGAACCTGAAAATTCTCACTGACCTTAGATAAATTCATAGGTTTCCTAGCTCTTCTGCAGAGGGTCATGTAAGAGCAATGGTTGATACCTGGTAAAGTCCTCCGGGCCTTGCTAGGAATTGAGATCCCACATTGTTGGTGTAGTGGCCAAAAGAGTTTCTCTCAAGTGGGGAGTGCCCGCTCGCTGATCATCAGGTTCACTGACTGCTTACTGGGCCTCTGTCTGGAAGGGCTACCCTCCTCCGTTGTGAACAGCACCTGGAGAAGTTGTTGGCAAGCATTCCAGGTGGGCTGATGAGTATGGAAGTCATACCAGTACTAGTGTGTGTGGGGGGCTGCTTGTTAGGGGTGGGGGTGAGTTTGGGGGGCCGGTGGGGGAGGGAGTGACTCAATAAGGGCCTGTTAGAAGTTTTCTATTTCTGGACCCTAGAAACCTTATAGGGCGGGGGGTTGAAAGAAAGGGTTTGAAGCCAGCTCTCCCACTCCCAGAGTTCTCCTGCAAAATGGGATAAAGACGATTAGGGGAGAGTGATGGGGAGGGGAGGGGAGGGGAGGGGGAGGGATGGGGGAGGGGAGGGGTGAGGGAGGGGAGGGGTGGGGGAGGGCGATGGGGAGGGATGGCCTCCACCTATGTGGTTTTGGGAACTTGGACCGTTTGTTTTTCCGGTCCTTCCATGTTTCCTGAAACCTTGGAAACAAGGGCCCTTTCTTTGCGGGAGGGAGTAAGTCTTTTATATTTGCAGGCTTCTTAGTGGCAATGACAGCCCACACTTGAAGTAACGGGATCAGATCGGGATATCCTGGTTCCCTTTAACCATAACTATGAACTCTTAGTAACAGGGGATGGGAAAACTAGTCTTGCGTGGGTCAATCAGGGACTCCTTCTGCCCCATCACTTTTAAACAAATTGTAGAGTCTCCAAGCTTTTGGGTTGAAACCACATCCTCTTGGTGAATGCCGAGAGCAGGGGTCCTCAAACTACAACCTGTGGGCCACATGCAGACAGCCGAGGACGTTGATCCTGTCTGCCGGGTGTATGTGCCCCATTTATTTTTTTTTGAACTTCAAATCAAGATGTGCAGTGTGCACATGAATTTGTTCGTAATATTTGTTTTTTTAAACTATAGTCTTTCCTTCAAAAGGCCTGAGGGATAGTGAACTGGCCCCCTGGGTAAACAGTTTAAGGACCCCTGCCCTAAGGTATCCTGGACTTAGGGGTTATTAATCTCCCAGCCCTGAAACATCCCTGAACATTCTACCCATTGTAGGAGGCACCATGGGAATTTGGACCCCGGGTAATTTACAAGCCTTTACTCCAATTGAACCCAAGAAAATTCAAAATGAATTAGGCAGTTACTCTATTTTGGTCACTTTTGACTCGTCCTGCACTAGCCCATTATTTCCATTTAACTCTATAACGCGAAGCATGATGTTTTCATAACATTAAAAAATGTATATATTAATACATATATATATTTATAACTATGAAAGTCCACAACAAAAAGAAAATTTTTTCCCAAAATTAAAATTGAAGCGTTATAGGGTTAAAAAGAAGGATGGGTCTTATCAGCGGGTCCAAGACCTTAGCATCATAAATGAATCAGTGATCCGACTGCACCTAGTAGTGCCCAAACCTGTGCCCTCCTAGGGGAAAGTGTGAATGCTTTTATCCCTCTTCCTGTACTTCCAATGAACAAACACACATGTCTGGTAATCCTAAGATTATTTTTGTTTCCTGTGACACTCACCTAATTTCAAGGCCACTGCCACCTCACAAGCTTAGCCTTGTCGTAGTCAAACTGTTCACCTTTTAGACTGTTTGTTTTTCTCAGAAGTTATCGGGTGATTAAAGCTTCTGAACCAAGTGTGCCAGGTCCACGACTACCATCTCCTGGACCACCTCAACCTTATCCATCCTGGATAAAGTTGCCCTCAATGGACAACCCCTCCCAGCAGTGTAGGAAGGGTATGGACCCAAAGCCCAACCTCGCCCCTTTTGCCAGCAGGAAGCAGCTAGAGATGTCGTCGCCCAGTACCTCCAAAGATTTGGGTCCATATCTCTTCAGGGGGGCAAATGTTAGGTAGCTATACTAGGGACTGGGGCATCCGTTATGCATGCCCATAGGGCCAAGATAAGAGCCCAGTTAGGAGAGGCACCCTGTGCATGCTCAGAGGTCCAGATTTCTGGCCATGAAGGGGAGGTCACCTGGGTGGTTCCTGTACCTGGATTGACCAATCTAGGCCATGTAAATTCAATTCAGCCACTGGGGTCGGCCAGACTTGCCCACCACGCCTCCCTAACGCTCATAAAACTCTCTTGAGTGCAGACCAGGCTTCTGCATGATTTCTCTCTCACTCAGGAAGGCTCTTTGGAGGCAGCTGTGCTGCACATGAGTGGCTGGTGGATACTGTTCAGATGCATGGCTTTCTGCTTGCAAGGGTTTTTGTCTCAGCTGACTGTAAGGGAGGAGGTAGTACGTCTGGATCACAGAGTATCCATGTCCACAAACGAGGCTGCTCATTCCACAGTCCTGGAAGTGCTTTATGAAAACCCTCTGCTTTGCAATGTCACTCCTTGTAGATTAGAGTGGGAGGGGCTGGGACCAAGGTATGCTGCCTCTTACTCCCAGTTGCAGGTTTCTGGATGCTGATTGTATCTCTTACAGCATCAGTTAGTGGGCTTGTTGTCTGCCTCAGGCTTTGTTCACGGAGATCCTCCAGCTAGTTGGTGGTGTGTGCGCATGAGCAGAGGCTTCCTGCCAATCCCCCATGAGTAGTAGAGCTCCCATGGTGTGGACTCCATGAAAGCCTTGCCCCAGGCAGCATGCTTACAAAGGAGGGTGGGCCCTGCAGGACAGAGGACCATTCCCCCTGTGGAATGGCCTCAGAGATCCACCTCCCTCTCTGGCCAGCTGCTGGGGCTGTGGGTCCTAAGCATCATGGCTGACTCAGTAATAGACACAGGGTGAGGAGACTCCAGTAGCTGTTTTGACTGGTCTAATCCAGCCTGAGATCATCCTTGCATGAGCCCTCTGCCAAGATTATTTTTGTTTCTTTTATGATCTTTTCATTAGTGGCTCCTACAACACTAACCACAATCCATAAATACATCATCTGTTTGAAGCCCATCTGTACATTAATTGCCCTCCTTATTCACAAAATATCCACTCTCCACCCAAGCCCCTGGCCTCAGCTCCTCATTTTTCCCCCCTCAATGCCCGCCACCCATCCCTCATCAATCCTTGGAAATGTACTAATTCTTTTGTCATATTTTCACCCACCTTTCTTTTGAGGTCAATGAAGATCCTTGTAATCGGTTCCCACTTTCCATCCTGCCCTTCCTCCACCCTCCCAGTATCTCCACTCATAACACTGGTAAAGGGCCCATCCACTCTGGATCCCCCGTGTTTGAAATTCCTATCGGTACTAGAATACCTTCTCTAGTTTGGCCAGATTAGTATGGTAGAACTGGGATCATGATAGTGGGGCAAGAGAAAGCATTAAGAACTAGAGGAAAGTTGTGTTTCATCTTTGCTGTCTCATACCCTGTATTCTTTAATCTCCACTCTGAGATCCTTCTGTAAGGGGATGTCCAGTGCACTGCAAATAGGTTTTGGGTCTATACCCGGCAGTCCCCTCTCATTCTCCATGATAAGATTTTTTTGTTCTCATGATGCCTGTTGCCTTATCCCTTTAAAACTTTGTGATCACACAGGCTGGTATGCTTTCTCCATGTTGGCTCTGTTGCTTCAGAGCCAGATGGCTGTTTCTTTACCCTCAGGCCTTTAAGACCCCACACGCTATATCTTTAGGTAGCTGGACACCATCGGCTTTCTTCACCACATTTGCTTATGCAGCCGCTTTGTGGTCAGTGATTGTGTAGGGAAGGTGAGCATCTTAGAATGCCAATTTAATAGAACAGTGTTATTGCAATGAGGGAGTCCTTGAGCGGAGGCCCTATGTCCATCTGCTACCTTAATACTAAATCTATAAACATATGGACATAGATCTATTTCCCCATGCCCCTTTGTAAATATATGTACATATGTACATGCCTTTATTTAGACGTCTATAACTGGCCCTTGCTTCCCAGCTCACTCTTCTATACTCTTTGATTTTCCTCTTGTGCCCACTGACATGCTCAGTCTTCCTTTGGGTTTCAGTAATTCCTCTTGGTTACATTACCTTTGATCACGCCCTACCAGGCCTCCTACATCCCCCTCACTACCGTTTTCCATCACTTGTTGTACCCTTGTCTCTGGGTTTCTTTACACCACTTCCTTTCCCCCCACCGTGCTCACTCCCATGCCCAATGGAAAGGGCCGGTCACATGTTTACTCCTCCAGATTGTTCATCCAGCCTCTCTTAATTAGACAGACCTGTAAAGGTAATAACATGCACAAAACAAGACTGAGCTAAACCAAGCAGCAAAAAGAAAAAAAAACAAACAAAAATGAAAACAAAACCCAACCCAAATCCAATGACACTAAAAGAAAACAACACTAACCAGAAAGAAAAGTACAAGGACTGTGTGGTGAACTTTAGGAGTGTTTTCCAGTCCAGTCTGTGGGGGCACCGAACCCTGACCACAAAGTCCACCTTTGGCATTCCCCGGGGACTTTGATGCTCCGGTTTCTTACTCTTCCGCTGCACTCTCTTAGTGTCATGCATCGAAGTGGCAGGATCAGTTCGGGCGCAGTTCCCACACTGTGTGTCCAGTGTTGTCCCCTCTAAGGCTATGGGTCTTTGAGGGACGTTTCTCATCGTGGGGCTGCCCATGTGGTCTTCTCTGTGGATTGGCTTCTCTGATTGGGAACATCATCCTCAAGGTGTATTGGGCCAGGATGTGCTCCATTCTCCCCTCCTCCCCCTTGTTCTGCCCTGTGTTCTCTGATCAAATATGTCCCTCTCCGCGAGCTGCAGATCCGGTGCCATCCTGTGAAATACAATCTTTTGGGGCTGCAAGGATGTGGGGGGGTGGGTATCAGCTCAGATCTTTTGAGAGTCCAGGAGATATTGACTGCTCAATGGGCACAGTTCTGTGGGGCACCGTGCTCTTGGTCCAGACGCTGGTTGTGAATATGACTTTGTTGTTAACCAGTTGTGTGTCTCTGGGTCAACTCCCGTGTGTTTTTGAGTGAGTTTTTTAATCTGCAAAGTAAATGTACAGGATTATCCAGACTCCCATGTCAGCAAGTTATCGAGAGGGGTTAATCAGAGACTGTTTCATATAGTGTGTACCTGCGCGCCGCATTCTAGACCTGCGATGGCAATTATGAGCTCAGGATAGAGATGGTGTCCAGCAGGTAACATACGTGGCTCCATATTGAAACAGGAAGCCCACTGTGGAGATTTGGTCCTTCCGTTGATGGCCACTGGCCACCTAGTCTTCTCCTGCTATAACTGCTTCACTGGCTCAGCAGCTGAGCCAGAAGCCAGTGATATCATAACCAGGTGGCTAACTGGGCCAAAGGGCTGATAGATATTTGTTATTTTGTTGTCTTGGGAAACCCACCTACCCTCCATGCAAACCTTCTGGTGTGAGTTATCTGTGGACGGAATCATAGGCTCACAGTAATTCACATCTTTCTTCTTGAAAATGTGCCCATATTCTTTTCTGAACCTGACAAGGTGGCCCCTGTGTCCACCAAGAAATGTACTGCCTGGCCTCCTACTTGGAGAGTTAGCCTGGGCTTATGGCGGCGAAGTGAAACAGAGCCCTGACCCCTTCATTGAGCTTCTTCAAGCATTATTGTCTCTTGCTTGGGTCTTTCTACGTGCAGATGAGGCCCATCCACTCTAGTGGAGGGTCGTGCACCTCTCCTGGGGTTTTCAAGGCACTGATTTTTCCAGTGTCCTTCTTTCCTGCAGTAGGCACATTGGTCCTTCCCCATGGCTTGGCGGTGCCCACAGGTTAGTCTCTCCGTGAGTGGGCCATGCTCTCCTTTTCCTGAGTCTCTGGGGTATCTCATGTCAATTACGATTATTTTAGCTAGCTTCTTTGTCTCTGTCGTGCTAGGGTCATCTCTGTTGTTATACACTCAATGAGCCACTTGTACCAAATCGCTTAGATTTTTCCCTTCAAACCCTTCCCACTTCTTTGTCATGTCTGAGGCAGACTGACTGAGTAATAAAGGCAATACTTATTGCCCTCCTGTTTTCAGTGCCTCCGGGCCGTTAGGGGTATAAAGCCCGTAGGCTTCCCTCAGCCACTCTAGAAAGGCAGGCGGATATTCTCTTATAGGAACCTGAAAATTCTCACTGACCTTAGATAAATTCATAGGTTTCCTAGCTCTTCTGCAGAGGGTCATGTAAGAGCAATGGTTGATACCTGGTAAAGTCCTCTGGGCCTTGCTAGGAATTGAGATCCCACATTGTTGGTGTAGTGGCCAAAAGAGTTTCTCTCAAGTGGGGAGTGCCCGCTCGCTGACCATCAGGTTCACTGACTGCTTACTGGGCCTCTGTCTGGAAGGGCTACCCTCCTCCGTTGTGAACAGCACCTGGAGAAGTTGTTGGCAAGCATTCCAGGTGGGCTGATGAGTATGGAAGTCATACCAGTACTAGTGTGTGTGGGGGGCTGCTTGTTAGGGGTGGGGGTGAGTTTGGGGGGCCGGTGGGGGAGGGAGTGACTCAATAAGGGTCTGTTAGAAGTTTTCTATTTCTGGACCCTAGAAACCTTATAGGGCGGGCGTTGAAAGAAAGGGTTTGAAGCCAGCTCTCCCACTCCCAGAGTTCTCCTGCAAAATGGGATAAAGCCGATTAGGGGAGAGTGATGGGGAGGGGAGGGGAGGGGAGGGGAGGGGTGGGGGAGGGATGGGGTAGGGGAGGGGTGGGGGAGGGTGATGGGGAGGGATGGCCTCCACCTATGTGGTTTTGGGAACTTGGACCGTTTGTTTTTCCGGTCCTTCCATGTTTCCTGAAACCTTGGAAACAAGGGCCCTTTCTTTGCGGGAGGAGGTAAGTCTTTTATATTTGCAGGCTTCTTAGTGGCAATGTCAGCCCACACTTGAAGTAACGGGATCAGATCGGGATATCCTGTTTCCCTTTAACCATAACTATGAACTCTTAGTAACAGGGGATGGGAAAACTAGTCTTGCGTGGTTCAATCAGGGACTCCTTCTGCCCCATCACTTTTAAACAAATTGTAGAGTCTCCAAGCTTTTGGGTTGAAACCACATCCTCTTGGTGAATGCCGAGGGCAGGGGTCCTCAAACTACAACCTGTGGGCCACATGCAGACAGCCGAGGACGTTGATCCTTTCTGCCGGGTGTATGTGCCCCATTTATTTTTTTTTTGAACTTCAAATCAAGATGTGCAGTGTGCACATGAATTTGTTCGTAATATTTGTTTTTTTAAACTATAGTCTTTCCTTCAAAAGGCCTGAGGGATAGTGAACTGGCCCCCTGGGTAAACAGTTTAAGGACCCCTGCCCTAAGGTATCCTGGACTTAGGGGTTATTAATCTCCCAGCCCTGAAACATCCCTGAACATTCTACCCATTGTAGGAGGCACCATGGGAATTTGGACCCCGGGTAATTTACAAGCCTTTACTCCAATTGAACCCAAGAAAATTCAAAATGACTTAGGCAGTTACTCTATTTTGGTCACTTTTGACTCGTCCTGCACTAGCCCATTATTTCCATTTAACTCTATAACGCGAAGCATGATGTTTTCATAACATTAAAAAATGTATATATTAATACATATATATATTTATAACTATGAAAGTCCACAACAAAAAGAAAATTTTTTCCCAAAATTAAAATTGAAGCGTTATAGGGTTAAAAAGAAGGATGGGTCTTATCAGCGGGTCCAAGACCTTAGCATCATAAATGAATCAGTGATCCGACTGCACCTAGTAGTGCCCAAACCTGTGCCCTCCTAGGGGAAAGTGTGAATGCTTTTATCCCTCTTCCTGTACTTCCAATGAACAAACACACATGTCTGGTAATCCTAAGATTATTTTTGTTTCCTGTGACACTCACCTAATTTCAAGGCCACTGCCACCTCACAAGCTTAGCCTTGTCGTAGTCAAACTGTTCACCTTTTAGACCGTTTGTTTTTCTCAGAAGTTATCGGGTGATTAAAGCTTCTGAACCAAGTGTGCCAGGTCCACGACTACCATCTCCTGGACCACCTCAACCTTATCCATCCTGGATAAAGTTGCCCTCAATGGACAACCCCTCCCAGCAGTGTAGGAAGGGTATGGACCCAAAGCCCCACCTCGCCCCTTTTGCCAGCAGGAAGCAGCTAGAGATGTCGTCGCCCAGTACCCCCAAAGATTTGGGTCCATATCTCTTCAGGGGGGCAAATGTTAGGTAGCTATACTAGGGACTGGGGCATCCGTTATGCATGCCCATAGGGCCAAGATAAGAGCCCAGTTAGGAGAGGCACCCTGTGCATGCTCAGAGGTCCAGATTTCTGGCCATGAAGGGGAGGTCACCTGGGTGGTTCCTGTACCTGGATTGACCAATCTAGGCCATGTAAATTCAATTCAGCCACTGGGGTCGGCCAGACTTGCCCACCACGCCTCCCTAACGCTCATAAAACTCTCTTGAGTGCAGACCAGGCTTCTGCATGATTTCTCTCTCACTCAGGAAGGCTCTTTGGAGGCAGCTGTGCTGCACATGAGTGGCTGGTGGATACTGTTCAGATGCATGGCTTTCTGCTTGCAAGGGTTTTTGTCTCAGCTGACTGTAAGGGAGGAGGTAGTACGTCTGGATCACAGAGTATCCATGTCCACAAACGAGGCTGCTCATTCCACAGTCCTGGAAGTGCTTTATGAAAACCCTCTGCTTTGCAATGTCACTCCTTGTAGATTAGAATGGGAGGGGCTGGGACCAAGGTATGCTGCCTCTTACTCCCAGTTGCAGGTTTCTGGATGCTGATTGTATCTCTTACAGCATCAGTTAGTGGGCTTGTTGTCTGCCTCAGGCTTTGTTCACGGAGATCCTCCAGCTAGTTGGTGGTGTGTGCGCATGAGCAGAGGCTTCCTGCCAATCCCCCATGAGTAGTAGAGCTCCCATGGTGTGGACTCCATGAAAGCCTTGCCCCAGGCAGCATGCTTACAAAGGAGGGTGGGCCCTGCAGGACAGAGGACCATTCCCCCTGTGGAATGGCCTCAGAGATCCACCTCCCTCTCTGGCCAGCTGCTGGGGCTGTGGGTCCTAAGCATCATGGCTGACTCAGTAATAGACACAGGGTGAGGCGACTCCAGTAGCTGTTTTGACTGGTCTAATCCAGCCTGAGATCATCCTTGCATGAGCCCTCTGCCAAGATTATTTTTGTTTCTTTTATGATCTTTTCATTAGTGGCTCCTACAACACTAACCACAATCCATAAATACATCATCTGTTTGAAGCCCATCTGTACATTAATTGCCCTCCTTATTCACAAAATATCCACTCTCCACCCAAGCCCCTGGCCTCAGCTCCTCATTTTTCCCCCCTCAATGCCCGCCACCCATCCCTCATCAATCCTTGGAAATGTACTAATTCTTTTGTCATATTTTCACCCACCTTTCTTTTGAGGTCAATGAAGATCCTTGTAATCGGTTCCCACTTTCCATCCTGCCCTTCCTCCACCCTCCCAGTATCTCCACTCATAACACTGGTAAAGGGCCCATCCACTCTGGATCCCCCGTGTTTGAAATTCCTATCGGTACTAGAATACCTTCTCTAGTTTGGCCAGATTAGTATGGTAGAACTGGGATCATGATAGTGGGGCAAGAGAAAGCATTAAGAACTAGAGGAAAGTTGTGTTTCATCTTTGCTGTCTCATACCCTGTATTCTTTAATCTCCACTCTGAGATCCTTCTGTAAGGGGATGTCCAGTGCACTGCAAATAGGTTTTGGGTCTATACCCGGCAGTCCCCTCTCATTCTCCATGATAAGATTTTTTTGTTCTCATGATGCCTGTTGCCTTATCCCTTTAAAACTTTGTGATCACACAGGCTGGTATGCTTTCTCCATGTGGGCTCTGTTGCTTCAGAGCCAGATGGCTGTTTCTTTACCCTCAGGCCTTTAAGACCCCACACGCTATATCTTTAGGTAGCTGGACACCATCGGCTTTCTTCACCACATTTGCTTATGCAGCCGCTTTGTGGTCAGTGATTGTGTAGGGAAGGTGAGCATCTTAGAATGCCAATTTAATAGAACAGTGTTATTGCAATGAGGGAGTCCTTGAGCGGAGGCCCTATGTCCATCTGCTACCTTAATACTAAATCTATAAACATATGGACATAGATCTATTTCCCCATGCCCCTTTGTAAATATATGTACATATGTACATGCCTTTATTTAGACGTCTATAACTGGCCCTTGCTTCCCAGCTCACTCTTCTATACTCTTTGATTTTCCTCTTGTGCCCACTGACATGCTCAGTCTTCCTTTGGGTTTCAGTAATTCCTCTTGGTTACATTACCTTTGATCACGCCCTACCAGGCCTCCTACATCCCCCTCACTACCGTTTTCCATCACTTGTTGTACCCTTGTCTCTGGGTTTCTTTACACCACTTCCTTTCCCCCCACCGTGCTCACTCCCATGCCCAATGGAAAGGGCCGGTCACATGTTTACTCCTCCAGATTGTTCATCCAGCCTCTCTTAATTAGACAGACCTGTAAAGGTAATAACATGCACAAAACAAGACTGAGCTAAACCAAGCAGCAAAAAGAAAAAAAAACAAACAAAAATGAAAACAAAACCCAACCCAAATCCAATGACACTAAAAGAAAACAACACTAACCAGAAAGAAAAGTACAAGGACTGTGTGGTGAACTTTAGGAGTGTTTTCCAGTCCAGTCTGTGGGGGCACCGAACCCTGACCACAAAGTCCACCTTTGGCATTCCCCGGGGACTTTGATGCTCCGGTTTCTTACTCTTCCGCTGCACTCTCTTAGTGTCATGCATCGAAGTGGCAGGATCAGTTCGGGCGCAGTTCCCACACTGTGTGTCCAGTGTTGTCCCCTCTAAGGCTATGGGTCTTTGAGGGACGTTTCTCATCGTGGGGCTGCCCATGTGGTCTTCTCTGTGGATTGGCTTCTCTGATTGGGAACATCATCCTCAAGGTGTATTGGGCCAGGATGTGCTCCATTCTCCCCTCCTCCCCCTTGTTCTGCCCTGTGTTCTCTGATCAAATATGTCCCTCTCCGCGAGCTGCAGATCCGGTGCCATCCTGTGAAATACAATCTTTTGGGGCTGCAAGGATGTGGGGGGGTGGGTATCAGCTCAGATCTTTTGAGAGTCCAGGAGATATTGACTGCTCAATGGGCACAGTTCTGTGGGGCACCGTGCTCTTGGTCCAGACGCTGGTTGTGAATATGACTTTGTTGTTAACCAGTTGTGTGTCTCTGGGTCAACTCCCGTGTGTTTTTGAGTGAGTTTTTTAATCTGCAAAGTAAATGTACAGGATTATCCAGACTCCCATGTCAGCAAGTTATCGAGAGGGGTTAATCAGAGACTGTTTCATATAGTGTGTACCTGCGCGCCGCATTCTAGACCTGCGATGGCAATTATGAGCTCAGGATAGAGATGGTGTCCAGCAGGTAACATACGTGGCTCCATATTGAAACAGGAAGCCCACTGTGGAGATTTGGTCCTTCCGTTGATGGCCACTGGCCACCTAGTCTTCTCCTGCTATAACTGCTTCACTGGCTCAGCAGCTGAGCCAGAAGCCAGTGATATCATAACCAGGTGGCTAACTGGGCCAAAGGGCTGATAGATATTTGTTATTTTGTTGTCTTGGGAAACCCACCTACCCTCCATGCAAACCTTCTGGTGTGAGTTATCTGTGGACGGAATCATAGGCTCACAGTAATTCACATCTTTCTTCTTGAAAATGTGCCCATATTCTTTTCTGAACCTGACAAGGTGGCCCCTGTGTCCACCAAGAAATGTACTGCCTGGCCTCCTACTTGGAGAGTTAGCCTGGGCTTATGGCGGCGAAGTGAAACAGAGCCCTGACCCCTTCATTGAGCTTCTTCAAGCATTATTGTCTCTTGCTTGGGTCTTTCTACGTGCAGATGAGGCCCATCCACTCTAGTGGAGGGTCGTGCACCTCTCCTGGGGTTTTCAAGGCACTGATTTTTCCAGTGTCCTTCTTTCCTGCAGTAGGCACATTGGTCCTTCCCCATGGCTTGGCGGTGCCCACAGGTTAGTCTCTCCGTGAGTGGGCCATGCTCTCCTTTTCCTGAGTGTCTGGGGTATCTCATGTCAATTACGATTATTTTAGCTAGCTTCTTTGTCTCTGTCGTGCTAGGGTCATCTCTGTTGTTATACACTCAATGAGCCACTTGTACCAAATCGCTAAGATTTTTCCCTTCAAACCCTTCCCACTTCTTTGTCATGTCTGAGGCAGACTGACTGAGTAATAAAGGCAATACTTATTGCCCTCCTGTTTTCAGTGCCTCCGGGCCGTTAGGGGTATAAAGCCCGTAGGCTTCCCTCAGCCACTCTAGAAAGGCAGGCGGATATTCTCTTATAGGAACCTGAAAATTCTCACTGACCTTAGATAAATTCATAGGTTTCCTAGCTCTTCTGCAGAGGGTCATGTAAGAGCAATGGTTGATACCTGGTAAAGTCCTCTGGGCCTTGCTAGGAATTGAGATCCCACATTGTTGGTGTAGTGGCCAAAAGAGTTTCTCTCAAGTGGGGAGTGCCCGCTCGCTGACCATCAGGTTCACTGACTGCTTACTGGGCCTCTGTCTGGAAGGGCTACCCTCCTCCGTTGTGAACAGCACCTGGAGAAGTTGTTGGCAAGCATTCCAGGTGGGCTGATGAGTATGGAAGTCATACCAGTACTAGTGTGTGTGGGGGGCTGCTTGTTAGGGGTGGGGGTGAGTTTGGGGGGCCGGTGGGGGAGGGAGTGACTCAATAAGGGCCTGTTAGAAGTTTTCTATTTCTGGACCCTAGAAACCTTATAGGGCGGGGGTTGAAAGAAAGGGTTTGAAGCCAGCTCTCCCACTCCCAGAGTTCTCCTGCAAAATGGGATAAAGCCGATTAGGGGAGAGTGATGGGGAGGGGAGGGGAGGGGAGGGGAGGGGTGGGGGAGGGATGGGGGAGGGGAGGGGTGGGGGAGGGTGATGGGGAGGGATGGCCTCCACCTATGTGGTTTTGGGAACTTGGACCGTTTGTTTTTCCGGTCCTTCCATGTTTCCTGAAACCTTGGAAACAAGGGCCCTTTCTTTGCGGGAGGAGGTAAGTCTTTTATATTTGCAGGCTTCTTAGTGGCAATGTCAGCCCACACTTGAAGTAACGGGATCAGATCGGGATATCCTGTTTCCCTTTAACCATAACTATGAACTCTTAGTAACAGGGGATGGGAAAACTAGTCTTGCGTGGGTCAATCAGGGACTCCTTCTGCCCCATCACTTTTAAACAAATTGTAGAGTCTCCAAGCTTTTGGGTTGAAACCACATCCTCTTGGTGAATGCCGAGGGCAGGGGTCCTCAAACTACAACCTGTGGGCCACATGCAGACAGCCGAGGACGTTGATCCTTTCTGCCGGGTGTATGTGCCCCCATTTATTTTTTTTTTGAACTTCAAATCAAGATGTGCAGTGTGCACATGAATTTGTTCGTAATATTTGTTTTTTTAAACTATAGTCTTTCCTTCAAAAGGCCTGAGGGATAGTGAACTGGCCCCCTGGGTAAACAGTTTAAGGACCCCTGCCCTAAGGTATCCTGGACTTAGGGGTTATTAATCTCCCAGCCCTGAAACATCCCTGAACATTCTACCCATTGTAGGAGGCACCATGGGAATTTGGACCCCGGGTAATTTACAAGCCTTTACTCCAATTGAACCCAAGAAAATTCAAAATGACTTAGGCAGTTACTCTATTTTGGTCACTTTTGACTCGTCCTGCACTAGCCCATTATTTCCATTTAACTCTATAACGCGAAGCATGATGTTTTCATAACATTAAAAAATGTATATATTAATACATATATATATTTATAACTATGAAAGTCCACAACAAAAAGAAAATTTTTTCCCAAAATTAAAATTGAAGCGTTATAGGGTTAAAAAGAAGGATGGGTCTTATCAGCGGGTCCAAGACCTTAGCATCATAAATGAATCAGTGATCCGACTGCACCTAGTAGTGCCCAAACCTGTGCCCTCCTAGGGGAAAGTGTGAATGCTTTTATCCCTCTTCCTGTACTTCCAATGAACAAACACACATGTCTGGTAATCCTAAGATTATTTTTGTTTCCTGTGACACTCACCTAATTTCAAGGCCACTGCCACCTCACAAGCTTAGCCTTGTCGTAGTCAAACTGTTCACCTTTTAGACCGTTTGTTTTTCTCAGAAGTTATCGGGTGATTAAAGCTTCTGAACCAAGTGTGCCAGGTCCACGACTACCATCTCCTGGACCACCTCAACCTTATCCATCCTGGATAAAGTTGCCCTCAATGGACAACCCCTCCCAGCAGTGTAGGAAGGGTATGGACCCAAAGCCCCACCTCGCCCCTTTTGCCAGCAGGAAGCAGCTAGAGATGTCGTCGCCCAGTACCCCCAAAGATTTGGGTCCATATCTCTTCAGGGGGGCAAATGTTAGGTAGCTATACTAGGGACTGGGGCATCCGTTATGCATGCCCATAGGGCCAAGATAAGAGCCCAGTTAGGAGAGGCACCCTGTGCATGCTCAGAGGTCCAGATTTCTGGCCATGAAGGGGAGGTCACCTGGGTGGTTCCTGTACCTGGATTGACCAATCTAGGCCATGTAAATTCAATTCAGCCACTGGGGTCGGCCAGACTTGCCCACCACGCCTCCCTAACGCTCATAAAACTCTCTTGAGTGCAGACCAGGCTTCTGCATGATTTCTCTCTCACTCAGGAAGGCTCTTTGGAGGCAGCTGTGCTGCACATGAGTGGCTGGTGGATACTGTTCAGATGCATGGCTTTCTGCTTGCAAGGGTTTTTGTCTCAGCTGACTGTAAGGGAGGAGGTAGTACGTCTGGATCACAGAGTATCCATGTCCACAAACGAGGCTGCTCATTCCACAGTCCTGGAAGTGCTTTATGAAAACCCTCTGCTTTGCAATGTCACTCCTTGTAGATTAGAATGGGAGGGGCTGGGACCAAGGTATGCTGCCTCTTACTCCCAGTTGCAGGTTTCTGGATGCTGATTGTATCTCTTACAGCATCAGTTAGTGGGCTTGTTGTCTGCCTCAGGCTTTGTTCACGGAGATCCTCCAGCTAGTTGGTGGTGTGTGCGCATGAGCAGAGGCTTCCTGCCAATCCCCCATGAGTAGTAGAGCTCCCATGGTGTGGACTCCATGAAAGCCTTGCCCCAGGCAGCATGCTTACAAAGGAGGGTGGGCCCTGCAGGACAGAGGACCATTCCCCCTGTGGAATGGCCTCAGAGATCCACCTCCCTCTCTGGCCAGCTGCTGGGGCTGTGGGTCCTAAGCATCATGGCTGACTCAGTAATAGACACAGGGTGAGGCGACTCCAGTAGCTGTTTTGACTGGTCTAATCCAGCCTGAGATCATCCTTGCATGAGCCCTCTGCCAAGATTATTTTTGTTTCTTTTATGATCTTTTCATTAGTGGCTCCTACAACACTAACCACAATCCATAAATACATCATCTGTTTGAAGCCCATCTGTACATTAATTGCCCTCCTTATTCACAAAATATCCACTCTCCACCCAAGCCCCTGGCCTCAGCTCCTCATTTTTCCCCCCTCAATGCCCGCCACCCATCCCTCATCAATCCTTGGAAATGTACTAATTCTTTTGTCATATTTTCACCCACCTTTCTTTTGAGGTCAATGAAGATCCTTGTAATCGGTTCCCACTTTCCATCCTGCCCTTCCTCCACCCTCCCAGTATCTCCACTCATAACACTGGTAAAGGGCCCATCCACTCTGGATCCCCCGTGTTTGAAATTCCTATCGGTACTAGAATACCTTCTCTAGTTTGGCCAGATTAGTATGGTAGAACTGGGATCATGATAGTGGGGCAAGAGAAAGCATTAAGAACTAGAGGAAAGTTGTGTTTCATCTTTGCTGTCTCATACCCTGTATTCTTTAATCTCCACTCTGAGATCCTTCTGTAAGGGGATGTCCAGTGCACTGCAAATAGGTTTTGGGTCTATACCCGGCAGTCCCCTCTCATTCTCCATGATAAGATTTTTTTGTTCTCATGATGCCTGTTGCCTTATCCCTTTAAAACTTTGTGATCACACAGGCTGGTATGCTTTCTCCATGTGGGCTCTGTTGCTTCAGAGCCAGATGGCTGTTTCTTTACCCTCAGGCCTTTAAGACCCCACACGCTATATCTTTAGGTAGCTGGACACCATCGGCTTTCTTCACCACATTTGCTTATGCAGCCGCTTTGTGGTCAGTGATTGTGTAGGGAAGGTGAGCATCTTAGAATGCCAATTTAATAGAACAGTGTTATTGCAATGAGGGAGTCCTTGAGCGGAGGCCCTATGTCCATCTGCTACCTTAATACTAAATCTATAAACATATGGACATAGATCTATTTCCCCATGCCCCTTTGTAAATATATGTACATATGTACATGCCTTTATTTAGACGTCTATAACTGGCCCTTGCTTCCCAGCTCACTCTTCTATACTCTTTGATTTTCCTCTTGTGCCCACTGACATGCTCAGTCTTCCTTTGGGTTTCAGTAATTCCTCTTGGTTACATTACCTTTGATCACGCCCTACCAGGCCTCCTACATCCCCCTCACTACCGTTTTCCATCACTTGTTGTACCCTTGTCTCTGGGTTTCTTTACACCACTTCCTTTCCCCCCACCGTGCTCACTCCCATGCCCAATGGAAAGGGCCGGTCACATGTTTACTCCTCCAGATTGTTCATCCAGCCTCTCTTAATTAGACAGACCTGTAAAGGTAATAACATGCACAAAACAAGACTGAGCTAAACCAAGCAGCAAAAAGAAAAAAAAAACAAACAAAAATGAAAACAAAACCCAACCCAAATCCAATGACACTAAAAGAAAACAACACTAACCAGAAAGAAAAGTACAAGGACTGTGTGGTGAACTTTAGGAGTGTTTTCCAGTCCAGTCTGTGGGGGCACCGAACCCTGACCACAAAGTCCACCTTTGGCATTCCCCGGGGACTTTGATGTTCCGTTTTCTTACTCTTCCGCTGCACTCTCTTAGTGTCATGCATCGAAGTGGCAGGATCAGTTCGGGCGCAGTTCCCACACTGTGTGTCCAGTGTTGTCCCCTCTAAGGCTATGGGTCTTTGAGGGACGTTTCTCATCGTGGGGCTGCCCATGTGGTCTTCTCTGTGGATTGGCTTCTCTGATTGGGAACATCATCCTCAAGGTGTATTGGGCCAGGATGTGCTCCATTCTCCCCTCCTCCCCCTTGTTCTGCCCTGTGTTCTCTGATCAAATATGTCCCTCTCCGCGAGCTGCAGATCCGGTGCCATCCTGTGAAATACAATCTTTTGGGGCTGCAAGGATGTGGGGGGGTGGGTATCAGCTCAGATCTTTTGAGAGTCCAGGAGATATTGACTGCTCAATGGGCACAGTTCTGTGGGGCACCGTGCTCTTGGTCCAGACGCTGGTTGTGAATATGACTTTGTTGTTAACCAGTTGTGTGTCTCTGGGTCAACTCCCGTGTGTTTTTGAGTGAGTTTTTTAATCTGCAAAGTAAATGTACAGGATTATCCAGACTCCCATGTCAGCAAGTTATCGAGAGGGGTTAATCAGAGACTGTTTCATATAGTGTGTACCTGCGCGCCGCATTCTAGACCTGCGATGGCAATTATGAGCTCAGGATAGAGATGGTGTCCAGCAGGTAACATACGTGGCTCCATATTGAAACAGGAAGCCCACTGTGGAGATTTGGTCCTTCCGTTGATGGCCACCGGCCACCTAGTCTTCTCCTGCTATAACTGCTTCACTGGCTCAGCAGCTGAGCCAGAAGCCAGTGATATCATAACCAGGTGGCTAACTGGGCCAAAGGGCTGATAGATATTTGTTATTTTGTTGTCTTGGGAAACCCACCTACCCTCCATGCAAACCTTCTGGTGTGAGTTATCTGTGGACGGAATCATAGGCTCACAGTAATTCACATCTTTCTTCTTGAAAATGTGCCCATATTCCTTTCTGAACCTGACAAGGTGGCCCCTGTGTCCACCAAAAAATTTACTGCCTGGCCTCCTACTTGGAGAGTTAGCCTGGGCTTTTGGCGGCGAAGTGAAACAGAGCCCTGACCCCTTCATTGAGCTTCTTCAAGCATTATTGTCTCTTGCTTGGGTCTTTCTACGTGCAGATGAGGCCCATCCACTCTAGTGGAGGGTCGTGCACCTCTCCTGGGGTTTTCAAGGCACTGATTTTTCCAGTGTCCTTCTTTCCTGCAGTAGGCACATTGGTCCTTCCCCATGGCTTGGCGGTGCCCACAGGTTAGTCTCTCCGTGAGTGGGCCATGCTCTCCTTTTCCTGAGTCTCTGGGGTATCTCATGGCAATTACGATTATTTTAGCAAGCTTCTTTGTCTCTGTCGTGCTAGGGTCATCTCTGTTGTTATACACTCAATGAGCCACTTGTACCAAATCGCTAAGATTTTTCCCTTCAAACCCTTCCCACTTCTTTGTCATGTCTGAGGCAGACTGACTGAGTAATAAAGGCAATACTTATTGCCCTCCTGTTTTCAGTGCCTCCGGGCCGTTAGGGGTATAAAGCCCGTAGGCTTCCCTCAGCCACTCTAGAAAGGCAGGCGGATATTCTCTTATAGGAACCTGAAAATTCTCACTGACCTTAGATAAATTCATAGGTTTCCTAGCTCTTCTGCAGAGGGTCATGTAAGAGCAATGGTTGATACCTGGTAAAGTCCTCTGGGCCTTGCTAGGAATTGAGATCCCACATTGTTGGTGTAGTGGCCAAAAGAGTTTCTCTCAAGTGGGGAGTGCCCGCTCGCTGACCATCAGGTTCACTGACTGCTTACTGGGCCTCTGTCTGGAAGGGCTACCCTCCTCCGTTGTGAACAGCACCTGGAGAAGTTGTTGGCAAGCATTCCAGGTGGGCTGATGAGTATGGAAGTCATACCAGTACTAGTGTGTGTGGGGGGCTGCTTGTTAGGGGTGGGGGTGAGTTTGGGGGGCCGGTGGGGGAGGGAGTGACTCAATAAGGGCCTGTTAGAAGTTTTCTATTTCTGGACCCTAGAAACCTTATAGGGCGGGGGTTGAAAGAAAGGGTTTGAAGCCAGCTCTCCCACTCCCAGAGTTCTCCTGCAAAATGGGATAAAGCCGATTAGGGGAGAGTGATGGGGAGGGGAGGGGAGGGGAGGGGAGGGGTGGGGGAGGGATGGGGGAGGGGAGGGGTGGGGGAGGGTGATGGGGAGGGATGGCCTCCACCTATGTGGTTTTGGGAACTTGGACCGTTTGTTTTTCCGGTCCTTCCATGTTTCCTGAAACCTTGGAAACAAGGGCCCTTTCTTTGCGGGAGGGAGTAAGTCTTTTATATTTGCAGGCTTCTTAGTGGCAATGTCAGCCCACACTTGAAGTAACGGGATCAGATCGGGATATCCTGGTTCCCTTTAACCATAACTATGAACTCTTAGTAACAGGGGATGGGAAAACTAGTCTTGCGTGGGTCAATCAGGGACTCCTTCTGCCCCATCACTTTTAAACAAATTGTAGAGTCTCCAAGCTTTTGGGTTGAAACCACATCCTCTTGGTGAATGCCGAGGGTAGGGGTCCTCAAACTACAACCTGTGGGCCACATGCACACAGCCGAGGACGTTGATCCTTTCTGCCGGGTGTATGTGCCCCATTTATTTTTTTTTTGAACTTCAAATCAAGATGTGCAGTGTGCACATGAATTTGTTCGTAATATTTGTTTTTTTAAACTATAGTCTTTCCTTCAAAAGGCCTGAGGGATAGTGAACTGGCCCCCTGGGTAAACAGTTTAAGGACCCCTGCCCTAAGGTATCCTGGACTTAGGGGTTATTAATCTCCCAGCCCTGAAACATCCCTGAACATTCTACCCATTGTAGGAGGCACCATGGGAATTTGGACCCCGGGTAATTTACAAGCCTTTACTCCAATTGAACCCAAGAAAATTCAAAATGACTTAGGCAGTTACTCTATTTTGGTCACTTTTGACTCGTCCTGCACTAGCCCATTATTTCCATTTAACTCTATAACGCGAAGCATGATGTTTTCATAACATTAAAAAATGTATATATTAATACATATATATATATTTATAACTATGAAAGTCCACAACAAAAAGAAAATTTTTTCCCAAAATTAAAATTGAAGCGTTATAGGGTTAAAAAGAAGGATGGGTCTTATCAGCGGGTCCAAGACCTTAGCATCATAAATGAATCAGTGATCCGACTGCACCTAGTAGTGCCCAAACCTGTGCCCTCCTAGGGGAAAGTGTGAATGCTTTTATCCCTCTTCCTGTACTTCCAATGAACAAACACACATGTCTGGTAATCCTAAGATTATTTTTGTTTCCTGTGACACTCACCTAATTTCAAGGCCACTGCCACCTCACAAGCTTAGCCTTGTCGTAGTCAAACTGTTCACCTTTTAGACCGTTTGTTTTTCTCAGAAGTTATCGGGTGATTAAAGCTTCTGAACCAAGTGTGCCAGGTCCACGACTACCATCTCCTGGACCACCTCAACCTTATCCATCCTGGATAAAGTTGCCCTCAATGGACAACCCCTCCCAGCAGTGTAGGAAGGGTATGGACCCAAAGCCCCACCTCGCCCCTTTTGCCAGCAGGAAGCAGCTAGAGATGTCGTCGCCCAGTACCCCCAAAGATTTGGGTCCATATCTCTTCAGGGGGGCAAATGTTAGGTAGCTATACTAGGGACTGGGGCATCCGTTATGCATGCCCATAGGGCCAAGATAAGAGCCCAGTTAGGAGAGGCACCCTGTGCATGCTCAGAGGTCCAGATTTCTGGCCATGAAGGGGAGGTCACCTGGGTGGTTCCTGTACCTGGATTGACCAATCTAGGCCATGTAAATTCAATTCAGCCACTGGGGTCGGCCAGACTTGCCCACCACGCCTCCCTAACGCTCATAAAACTCTCTTGAGTGCAGACCAGGCTTCTGCATGATTTCTCTCTCACTCAGGAAGGCTCTTTGGAGGCAGCTGTGCTGCACATGAGTGGCTGGTGGATACTGTTCAGATGCATGGCTTTCTGCTTGCAAGGGTTTTTGTCTCAGCTGACTGTAAGGGAGGAGGTAGTACGTCTGGATCACAGAGTATCCATGTCCACAAACGAGGCTGCTCATTCCACAGTCCTGGAAGTGCTTTATGAAAACCCTCTGCTTTGCAATGTCACTCCTTGTAGATTAGAATGGGAGGGGCTGGGACCAAGGTATGCTGCCTCTTACTCCCAGTTGCAGGTTTCTGGATGCTGATTGTATCTCTTACAGCATCAGTTAGTGGGCTTGTTGTCTGCCTCAGGCTTTGTTCACGGAGATCCTCCAGCTAGTCGGTGGTGTGTGCGCATGAGCAGAGGCTTCCTGCCAATCCCCCATGAGTAGTAGAGCTCCCATGGTGTGGACTCCATGAAAGCCTTGCCCCAGGCAGCATGCTTACAAAGGAGGGTGGGCCCTGCAGGACAGAGGACCATTCCCCCTGTGGAATGGCCTCAGAGATCCACCTCCCTCTCTGGCCAGCTGCTGGGGCTGTGGGTCCTAAGCATCATGGCTGACTCAGTAATAGACACAGGGTGAGGCGACTCCAGTAGCTGTTTTGACTGGTCTAATCCAGCCTGAGATCATCCTTGCATGAGCCCTCTGCCAAGATTATTTTTGTTTCTTTTATGATCTTTTCATTAGTGGCTCCTACAACACTAACCACAATCCATAAATACATCATCTGTTTGAAGCCCATCTGTACATTAATTGCCCTCCTTATTCACAAAATATCCACTCTCCACCCAAGCCCCTGGCCTCAGCTCCTCATTTTTCCCCCCTCAATGCCCGCCACCCATCCCTCATCAATCCTTGGAAATGTACTAATTCTTTTGTCATATTTTCACCCACCTTTCTTTTGAGGTCAATGAAGATCCTTGTAATCGGTTCCCACTTTCCATCCTGCCCTTCCTCCACCCTCCCAGTATCTCCACTCATAACACTGGTAAAGGGCCCATCCACTCTGGATCCCCCGTGTTTGAAATTCCTATTGGTACTAGAATACCTTCTCTAGTTTGGCCAGATTAGTATGGTAGAACTGGGATCATGATAGTGGGGCAAGAGAAAGCATTAAGAACTAGAGGAAAGTTGTGTTTCATCTTTGCTGTCTCATACCCTGTATTCTTTAATCTCCACTCTGAGATCCTTCTGTAAGGGGATGTCCAGTGCACTGCAAATAGGTTTTGGGTCTATACCCGGCAGTCCCCTCTCATTCTCCATGATAAGATTTTTTTGTTCTCATGATGCCTGTTGCCTTATCCCTTTAAAACTTTGTGATCACACAGGCTGGTATGCTTTCTCCATGTGGGCTCTGTTGCTTCAGAGCCAGATGGCTGTTTCTTTACCCTCAGGCCTTTAAGACCCCACACGCTATATCTTTAGGTAGCTGGACACCATCGGCTTTCTTCACCACATTTGCTTATGCAGCCGCTTTGTGGTCAGTGATTGTGTAGGGAAGGTGAGCATCTTAGAATGCCAATTTAATAGAACAGTGTTATTGCAATGAGGGAGTCCTTGAGCGGAGGCCCTATGTCCATCTGCTACCTTAATACTAAATCTATAAACATATGGACATAGATATATTTCCCCATGCCCCTTTGTAAATATATGTACATATGTACATGCCTTTATTTAGACGTCTATAACTGGCCCTTGCTTCCCAGCTCACTCTTCTATACTCTTTGATTTTCCTCTTGTGCCCACTGACATGCTCAGTCTTCCTTTGGGTTTCAGTAATTCCTCTTGGTTACATTACCTTTGATCACGCCCTACCAGGCCTCCTACATCCCCCTCACTACCGTTTTCCATCACTTGTTGTACCCTTGTCTCTGGGTTTCTTTACACCACTTCCTTTCCCCCCACCGTGCTCACTCCCATGCCCAATGGAAAGGGCCGGTCACATGTTTACTCCTCCAGATTGTTCATCCAGCCTCTCTTAATTAGACAGACCTGTAAAGGTAATAACATGCACAAAACAAGATTGAGCTAAACCAAGCAGCAAAAAGAAAAAAAAACAAACAAAAATGAAAACAAAACCCAACCCAAATCCAATGACACTAAAAGAAAACAACACTAACCAGAAAGAAAAGTACAAGGACTGTGTGGTGAACTTTAGGAGTGTTTTCCAGTCCAGTCTGTGGGGGCACCGAACCCTGACCACAAAGTCCACCTTTGGCATTCCCCGGGGACTTTGATGCTCCGGTTTCTTACTCTTCCGCTGCACTCTCTTAGTGTCATGCATCGAAGTGGCAGGATCAGTTCGGGCGCAGTTCCCACACTGTGTGTCCAGTGTTGTCCCCTCTAAGGCTATGGGTCTTTGAGGGACGTTTCTCATCGTGGGGCTGCCCATGTGGTCTTCTCTGTGGATTGGCTTCTCTGATTGGGAACATCATCCTCAAGGTGTATTGGGCCAGGATGTGCTCCATTCTCCCCTCCTCCCCCTTGTTCTGCCCTGTGTTCTCTGATCAAATATGTCCCTCTCCGCGAGCTGCAGATCCGGTGCCATCCTGTGAAATACAATCTTTTGGGGCTGCAAGGATGTGGGGGGGTGGGTATCAGCTCAGATCTTTTGAGAGTCCAGGAGATATTGACTGCTCAATGGGCACAGTTCTGTGGGGCACCGTGCTCTTGGTCCAGACGCTGGTTGTGAATATGACTTTGTTGTTAACCAGTTGTGTGTCTCTGGGTCAACTCCCGTGTGTTTTTGAGTGAGTTTTTTAATCTGCAAAGTAAATGTACAGGATTATCCAGACTCCCATGTCAGCAAGTTATCGAGAGGGGTTAATCAGAGACTGTTTCATATAGTGTGTACCTGCGCGCCGCATTCTAGACCTGCGATGGCAATTATGAGCTCAGGATAGAGATGGTGTCCAGCAGGTAACATACGTGGCTCCATATTGAAACAGGAAGCCCACTGTGGAGATTTGGTCCTTCCGTTGATGGCCACCGGCCACCTAGTCTTCTCCTGCTATAACTGCTTCACTGGCTCAGCAGCTGAGCCAGAAGCCAGTGATATCATAACCAGGTGGCTAACTGGGCCAAAGGGCTGATAGATATTTGTTATTTTGTTGTCTTGGGAAACCCACCTACCCTCCATGCAAACCTTCTGGTGTGAGTTATCTGTGGAAGGAATCATAGGCTCACAGTAATTCACATCTTTCTTCTTGAAAATGTGCCCATATTCCTTTCTGAACCTGACAAGGTGGCCCCTGTGTCCACCAAGAAATTTACTGCCTGGCCTCCTACTTGGAGAGTTAGCCTGGGCTTTTGGCGGCGAAGTGAAACAGAGCCCTGACCCCTTCATTGAGCTTCTTCAAGCATTATTGTCTCTTGCTTGGGTCTTTCTACGTGCAGATGAGGCCCATCCACTCTAGTGGAGGGTCGTGCACCTCTCCTGGGGTTTTCAAGGCACTGATTTTTCCAGTGTCCTTCTTTCCTGCAGTAGGCACATTGGTCCTTCCCCATGGCTTGGCGGTGCCCACAGGTTAGTCTCTCCGTGAGTGGGCCATGCTCTCCTTTTCCTGAGTCTCTGGGGTATCTCATGTCAATTACGATTATTTTAGCTAGCTTCTTTGTCTCTGTCGTGCTAGGGTCATCTCTGTTGTTATACACTCAATGAGCCACTTGTACCAAATCGCTAAGATTTTTCCCTTCAAACCCTTCCCACTTCTTTGTCATGTCTGAGGCAGACTGACTGAGTAATAAAGGCAATACTTATTGCCCTCCTGTTTTCAGTGCCTCCGGGCCGTTAGGGGTATAAAGCCCGTAGGCTTCCCTCAGCCACTCTAGAAAGGCAGGCGGATATTCTCTTATAGGAACCTGAAAATTCTCACTGACCTTAGATAAATTCATAGGTTTCCTAGCTCTTCTGCAGAGGGTCATGTAAGAGCAATGGTTGATACCTGGTAAAGTCCTCTGGGCCTTGCTAGGAATTGAGATCCCACATTGTTGGTGTAGTGGCCAAAAGAGTTTCTCTCAAGTGGGGAGTGCCCGCTCGCTGACCATCAGGTTCACTGACTGCTTACTGGGCCTCTGTCTGGAAGGGCTACCCTCCTCCGTTGTGAACAGCACCTGGAGAAGTTGTTGGCAAGCATTCCAGGTGGGCTGATGAGTATGGAAGTCATACCAGTACTAGTGTGTGTGGGGGGGCTGCTTGTTAGGGGTGGGGGTGAGTTTGGGGGGCCGGTGGGGGAGGGAGTGACTCAATAAGGGCCTGTTAGAAGTTTTCTATTTCTGGACCCTAGAAACCTTATAGGGCGGGCGTTGAAAGAAAGGGTTTGAAGCCAGCTCTCCCACTCCCAGAGTTCTCCTGCAAAATGGGATAAAGCCGATTAGGGGAGAGTGATGGGGAGGGGAGGGGAGGGGAGGGGTGAGGGAGGGGAGGGGTGGGGGAGGGTGATGGGGAGGGATGGCCTCCACCTATGTGGTTTTGGGAACTTGGACCGTTTGTTTTTCCGGTCCTTCCATGTTTCCTGAAACCTTGGAAACAAGGGCCCTTTCTTTGCGGGAGGGAGTAAGTCTTTTATATTTGCAGGCTTCTTAGTGGCAATGTCAGCCCACACTTGAAGTAACGGGATCAGATCGGGATATCCTGGTTCCCTTTAACCATAACTATGAACTCTTAGTAACAGGGGATGGGAAAACTAGTCTTGCGTGGGTCAATCAGGGACTCCTTCTGCCCCATCACTTTTAAACAAATTGTAGAGTCTCCAAGCTTTTGGGTTGAAACCACATCCTCTTGGTGAATGCCGAGAGCAGGGGTCCTCAAACTACAACCTGTGGGCCACATGCAGACAGCCGAGGACGTTGATCCTTTCTGCCGGGTGTATGTGCCCCATTTATTTTTTTTTTGAACTTCAAATCAAGATGTGCAGTGTGCACATGAATTTGTTCGTAATATTTGTTTTTTTAAACTATAGTCTTTCCTTCAAAAGGCCCGAGGGATAGTGAACTGGCCCCCTGGGTAAACAGTTTAAGGACCCCTGCCCTAAGGTATCCTGGACTTAGGGGTTATTAATCTCCCAGCCCTGAAACATCCCTGAACATTCTACCCGTTGTAGGAGGCACCATGGGAATTTGGACCCCGGGTAATTTACAAGCCTTTACTCCAATTGAACCCAAGAAAATTCAAAATGACTTAGGCAGTTACTCTATTTTGGTCACTTTTGACTCGTCCTGCACTAGCCCATTATTTCCATTTAACTCTATAACGCGAAGCATGATGTTTTCATAACATTAAAAAATGTATATATTAATACATATATATATATATTTATAACTATGAAAGTCCACAACAAAAAGAAAATTTTTTCCCAAAATTAAAATTGAAGCGTTATAGGGTTAAAAAGAAGGATGGGTCTTATCAGCGGGTCCAAGACCTTAGCATCATAAATGAATCAGTGATCCGACTGCACCTAGTAGTGCCCAAACCTGTGCCCTCCTAGGGGAAAGTGTGAATGCTTTTATCCCTCTTCCTGTACTTCCAATGAACAAACACACATGTCTGGTAATCCTAAGATTATTTTTGTTTCCTGTGACACTCACCTAATTTCAAGGCCACTGCCACCTCACAAGCTTAGCCTTGTCGTAGTCAAACTGTTCACCTTTTAGACCGTTTGTTTTTCTCAGAAGTTATCGGGTGATTAAAGCTTCTGAACCAAGTGTGCCAGGTCCACGACTACCATCTCCTGGACCACCTCAACCTTATCCATCCTGGATAAAGTTGCCCTCAATGGACAACCCCTCCCAGCAGTGTAGGAAGGGTATGGACCCAAAGCCCCACCTCGCCCCTTTTGCCAGCAGGAAGCAGCTAGAGATGTCGTCGCCCAGTACCCCAAAGATTTGGGTCCATATCTCTTCAGGGGGGCAAATGTTTGGTAGCTATGCTAGGGACTGGGGCATCCGTTATGCATGCCCATAGGGCCAAGATAAGAGCCCAGTTAGGAGAGGCAACCTGTGCATGCTCAGAGGTCCAGATTTCTGGCCATGAAGGGGAGGTCACCTTGGTGGTTCCTGTACCTGGATTGACCAATCTAGGCCATGTAAATTCAATTCAGCCACTGGGGTTGGCCAGACTTGCCCACCACGCCTCCCTAACGCTCATAAAACTCTCTTGGGTGCAGACCAGGCTTCTGCATGATTTCTCTCTCACTCAGGAAGGCTCTTTGGAGGCAGCTGTGCTGCACATGAGTGGCTGGTGGATACTGTTCAGATGCATGGCTTTCTGCTTGCAAGGGTTTTTGTCTCAGCTGACTGTAAGGGAGGAGGTAGTACGTCTGGATCACAGAGTATCCATGTCCACAAACGAGGCTGCTCATTCCACAGTCCTGGAAGTGCTTTATGAAAACCCTCTGCTTTGCAATGTCACTCCTTGTAGATTAGAGTGGGAGGGGCTGGGACCAAGGTATGCTGCCTCTTACTCCCAGTTGCAGGTTTCTGGATGCTGATTGTATCTCTTACAGAATCAGTTAGTGGGCTTGTTGTCTGCCTCAGGCTTTGTTCACGGAGATCCTCCAGCTAGTTGGTGGTGTGTGCGCATGAGCAGAGGCTTCCTGCCAATCCCCCATGAGTAGTAGAGCTCCCATGGTGTGGACTCCATGAAAGCCTTGCCCCAGGCAGCATGCTTACAAAGGAGGGTGGGCCCTGCAGGACAGAGGACCATTCCCCCTGTGGAATGGCCTCAGAGATCCACCTCCCTCTCTGGCCAGCTGCTGGGGCTGTGGGTCCTAAGCATCATGGCTGACTCAGTAATAGACACAGGGTGAGGCGACTCCAGTAGCTGTTTTGACTGGTCTAATCCAGCCTGAGATCATCCTTGCATGAGCCCTCTGCCAAGATTATTTTTGTTTCTTTTATGATCTTTTCATTAGTGGCTCCTACAACACTAACCACAATCCATAAATACATCATCTGTTTGAAGCCCATCTGTACATTAATTGCCCTCCTTATTCACAAAATATCCACTCTCCACCCAAGCCCCTGGCCTCAGCTCCTCATTTTTCCCCCCTCAATGCCCGCCACCCATCCCTCATCAATCCTTGGAAATGTACTAATTCTTTTGTCATATTTTCACCCACCTTTCTTTTGAGGTCAATGAAGATCCTTGTAATCGGTTCTCACTTTCCATCCTGCCCTTCCTCCACCCTCCCAGTATCTCCACTCATAACACTGGTAAAGGGCCCATCCACTCTGGATCCCCCGTGTTTGAAATTCCTATTGGTACTAGAATACCTTCTCTAGTTTGGCCAGATTAGTATGGTAGAACTGGGATCATGATAGTGGGGCAAGAGAAAGCATTAAGAACTAGAGGAAAGTTGTGTTTCATCTTTGCTGTCTCATACCCTGTATTCTTTAATCTCCACTCTGAGATCCTTCTGTAAGGGGATGTCCAGTGCACTGCAAATAGGTTTTGGGTCTATACCCGGCAGTCCCCTCTCATTCTCCATGATAAGATTTTTTTGTTCTCATGATGCCTGTTGCCTTATCCCTTTAAAACTTTGTGATCACACAGGCTGGTATGCTTTCTCCATGTGGGCTCTGTTGCTTCAGAGCCAGATGGCTGTTTCTTTACCCTCAGGCCTTTAAGACCGCACACGCTATATCTTTAGGTAGCTGGACACCATCGGCTTTCTTCACCACATTTGCTTATGCAGCCGCTTTGTGGTCAGTGATTGTGTAGGGAAGGTGAGCATCTTAGAATGCCAATTTAATAGAACAGTGTTATTGCAATGAGGGAGTCCTTGAGCGGAGGCCCTATGTCCATCTGCTACCTTAATACTAAATCTATAAACATATGGACATAGATCTATTTCCCCATGCCCCTTTGTAAATATATGTACATATGTACATGCCTTTATTTAGACGTCTATAACTGGCCCTTGCTTCCCAGCTCACTCTTCTATACTCTTTGATTTTCCTCTTGTGCCCACTGACATGCTCAGTCTTCCTTTGGGTTTCAGTAATTCCTCTTGGTTACATTACCTTTGATCACGCCCTACCAGGCCTCCTACATCCCCCTCACTACCGTTTTCCATCACTTGTTGTACCCTTGTCTCTGGGTTTCTTTACACCACTTCCTTTCGCCCAACAGTGCTCACTCCCATGCCCAATGGAAAGGGCCGGTCACATGTTTACTCCTCCAGATTGTTCATCCAGCCTCTCTTAATTAGACAGACCTGTAAAGGTAATAACATGCACAAAACAAGACTGAGCTAAACCAAGCAGCAAAAAGAAAAAAAAACAAACAAAAATGAAAACAAAACCCAACCCAAATCCAATGACACTAAAAGAAAACAACACTAACCAAAAAGAAAATACAAGGACTGTGTGGTGAACTTTAGGAGTGTTTTCCAGTCCAGTCTGTGGGGGCACCGAACCCTGACCACAAAGTCCACCTTTGGCATTCCCCGGGGACTTTGATGCTCCGTTTTCTTACTCTTCCGCTGCACTCTCTTAGTGTCATGCATCGAAGTGGCAGGATCAGTTCGGGCGCAGTTCCCACACTGTGTGTCCAGTGTTGTCCCCTCTAAGGCTATGGGTCTTTGAGGGACGTTTCTCATCGTGGGGCTGCCCATGTGGTCTTCTCTGTGGATTGGCTTCTCTGATTGGGAACATCATCCTCAAGGTGTATTGGGCCAGGGTGTGCTCCATTCTCCCCTCCTCCCCCTTGTTCTGCTCTGTGTTCTCTGATCAGATATGTCCCTCTCCGCGAGCTGCAGATCCGGTGCCATCCTGTGAAATACAATCTTTTGGGGCTGCAAGGATGTGGAGGACGGGGGGGTGGGTATCAGCTCAGATCTTTTGAGAGTCCAGGAGATATTGACTGCTCGATGGGCACAGTTCTGTGGGGGCACCGTGCTCTTGGTCCAGACGCTGGTTGTGAATATGACTTTGTTGTTAACCAGTTGTGTGTCTCTGGGTCAACTCCCGTGTGTTTTTGAGTGAGTTTTCTAATCTGCAAAGTAAATGTACAGGATTATCCAGACTCCCATGTCAGCAAGTTATCGAGAGGGGTTAATCAGAGACTGTTTCATATAGTGTGTACCTGCGCGCCGCATTCTAGACCTGCGATGGCAATTATGAGCTCAGGATAGAGATGGTGTCCAGCAGGTAACATACGTGGCTCCATATTGAAACAGGAAGCCCACTGTGGAGATTTCTTCCTTCCGTTGATGGCCACTGGCCACCTAGTCTTCTCCTGCTATAACTGCTTCACTGGCTCAGCAGCTGAGCCAGAAGCCAGTGATATCATAACCAGGTGGCTAACTGGGCCAAAGGGCTGATAGATATTTGTTATTTTGTTGTCTTGGGAAACCCACCTACCCTCCATGCAAACCTTCTGGTGTGAGTTATCTGTGGAAGGAATCATAGGCTCACAGTAATTCACATCTTTCTTCTTGAAAATGTGCCCATATTCCTTTCTGAACCTGACAAGGTGGCCCCTGTGTCCACCAAGAAATTTACTGCCTGGCCTCCTACTTGGAGAGTTAGCCTGGGCTTTTGGCGGCGAAGTGAAACAGAGCCCTGACCCCTTCATTGAGCTTCTTCAAGCATTATTGTCTCTTGCTTGGGTCTTTCTACGTGCAGATGAGGCCCATCCACTCTAGTGGAGGGTCGTGCACCTCTCCTGGGGTTTTCAAGGCACTGATTTTTCCAGTGTCCTTCTTTCCTGCAGTAGGCACATTGGTCCTTCCCCATGGCTTGGCGGTGCCCACAGGTTAGTCTCTCCGTGAGTGGGCCATGCTCTCCTTTTCCTGAGTCTCTGGGGTATCTCATGTCAATTACGATTATTTTAGCTAGCTTCTTTGTCTCTCTCGTGCTAGGGTCATCTCTGTTGTTATACACTCAATGAGCCACTTGTACCAAATCGCTTAGATTTTTCCCTTCAAACCCTTCCCACTTCTTTGTCATGTCTGAGGCAGACTGACTGAGTAATAAAGGCAATACTTATTGCCCTCCTGTTTTCAGTGCCTCCGGGCCGTTAGGGGTATAAAGCCCGTAGGCTTCCCTCAGCCACTCTAGAAAGGCAGGCGGATATTCTCTTATAGGAACCTGAAAATTCTCACTGACCTTAGATAAATTCATAGGTTTCCTAGCTCTTCTGCAGAGGGTCATGTAAGAGCAATGGTTGATACCTGGTAAAGTCCTCTGGGCCTTGCTAGGAATTGAGATCCCACATTGTTGGTGTAGTGGCCAAAAGAGTTTCTCTCAAGTGGGGAGTGCCCGCTCGCTGACCATCAGGTTCACTGACTGCTTACTGGGCCTCTGTCTGGAAGGGCTACCCTCCTCCGTTGTGAACAGCACCTGGAGAAGTTGTTGGCAAGCATTCCAGGTGGGCTGATGAGTATGGAAGTCATACCAGTACTAGTGTGTGTGGGGGGCTGCTTGTTAGGGGTGGGGGTGAGTTTGGGGGGCCGGTGGGGGAGGGAGTGACTCAATAAGGGCCTGTTAGAAGTTTTCTATTTCTGGACCCTAGAAAACTTATAGGGCGGGGGGTTGAAAGAAAGGGTTTGAAGCCAGCTCTCCCACTCCCAGAGTTCTCCTGCAAAATGGGATAAAGCCGATTAGGGGAGAGTGATGGGGAGGGCAGGGGAGGGGAGGGGTGGGGGAGGGATGGGGGAGGGGAGGGGTGGGGGAGGGTGATGGGGAGGGATGGCCTCCACCTATGTGGTTTTGGGAACTTGGACCGTTTGTTTTTCCGGTCCTTCCATGTTTCCTGAAACCTTGGAAACAAGGGCCCTTTCTTTGCGGGAGGGAGTAAGTCTTTTATATTTGCAGGCTTCTTAGTGGCAATGTCAGCCCACACTTGAAGTAACGGGATCAGATCGGGATATCCTGGTTCCCTTTAACCATAACTATGAACTCTTAGTAACAGGGGATGGGAAAACTAGTCTTGCGTGGGTCAATCAGGGACTCCTTCTGCCCCATCACTTTTAAACAAATTGTAGAGTCTCCAAGCTTTTGGGTTGAAACCACATCCTCTTGGTGAATGCCGAGAGCAGGGGTCCTCAAACTACAACCTGTGGGCCACATGCAGACAGCCGAGGACGTTGATCCTTTCTGCCGGGTGTATGTGCCCCATTTATTTTTTTTTTGAACTTCAAATCAAGATGTGCAGTGTGCACATGAATTTGTTCGTAATATTTGTTTTTTTAAACTATAGTCTTTCCTTCAAAAGGCCCGAGGGATAGTGAACTGGCCCCCTGGGTAAACAGTTTAAGGACCCCTGCCCTAAGGTATCCTGGACTTAGGGGTTATTAATCTCCCAGCCCTGAAACATCCCTGAACATTCTACCCGTTGTAGGAGGCACCATGGGAATTTGGACCCCGGGTAATTTACAAGCCTTTACTCCAATTGAACCCAAGAAAATTCAAAATGACTTAGGCAGTTACTCTATTTTGGTCACTTTTGACTCGTCCTGCACTAGCCCATTATTTCCATTTAACTCTATAACGCGAAGCATGATGTTTTCATAACATTAAAAATGTATATATTAATACATATATATATATTTATAACTATGAAAGTCCACAACAAAAAGAAAATTTTTTCCAAAAATTAAAATTGAAGCGTTATAGGGTTAAAAAGAAGGATGGGTCTTATCAGCGGGTCCAAGACCTTAGCATCATAAATGAATCAGTGATCCGACTGCACCTAGTAGTGCCCAAACCTGTGCCCTCCTAGGGGAAAGTGTGAATGCTTTTATCCCTCTTCCTGTACTTCCAATGAACAAACACACATGTCTGGTAATCCTAAGATTATTTTTGTTTCCTGTGACACTCACCTAATTTCAAGGCCACTGCCACCTCACAAGCTTAGCCTTGTCGTAGTCAAACTGTTCACCTTTTAGACCGTTTGTTTTTCTCAGAAGTTATCGGGTGATTAAAGCTTCTGAACCAAGTGTGCCAGGTCCACGACTACCATCTCCTGGACCACCTCAACCTTATCCATCCTGGATAAAGTTGCCCTCAATGGACAACCCCTCCCAGCAGTGTAGGAAGGGTATGGACCCAAAGCCCCACCTCGCCCCTTTTGCCAGCAGGAAGCAGCTAGAGATGTCGTCGCCCAGTACCCCCAAAGATTTGGGTCCATATCTCTTCAGGGGGGCAAATGTTAGGTAGCTATACTAGGGACTGGGGCATCCGTTATGCATGCCCATAGGGCCAAGATAAGAGCCCAGTTAGGAGAGGCACCCTGTGCATGCTCAGAGGTCCAGATTTCTGGCCATGAAGGGGAGGTCACCTGGGTGGTTCCTGTACCTGGATTGACCAATCTAGGCCATGTAAATTCAATTCAGCCACTGGGGTCGGCCAGACTTGCCCACCACGCCTCCCTAACGCTCATAAAACTCTCTTGAGTGCAGACCAGGCTTCTGCATGATTTCTCTCTCACTCAGGAAGGCTCTTTGGAGGCAGCTGTGCTGCACATGAGTGGCTGGTGGATACTGTTCAGATGCATGGCTTTCTGCTTGCAAGGGTTTTTGTCTCAGCTGACTGTAAGGGAGGAGGTAGTACGTCTGGATCACAGAGTATCCATGTCCACAAACGAGGCTGCTCATTCCACAGTCCTGGAAGTGCTTTATGAAAACCCTCTGCTTTGCAATGTCACTCCTTGTAGATTAGAGTGGGAGGGGCTGGGACCAAGGTATGCTGCCTCTTACTCCCAGTTGCAGGTTTCTGGATGCTGATTGTATCTCTTACAGCATCAGTTAGTGGGCTTGTTGTCTGCCTCAGGCTTTGTTCACGGAGATCCTCCAGCTAGTTGGTGGTGTGTGCGCATGAGCAGAGGCTTCCTGCCAATCCCCCATGAGTAGTAGAGCTCCCATGGTGTGGACTCCATGAAAGCCTTGCCCCAGGCAGCATGCTTACAAAGGAGGGTGGGCCCTGCAGGACAGAGGACCATTCCCCCTGTGGAATGGCCTCAGAGACCACCTCCCTCTCTGGCCAGCTGCTGGGGCTGTGGGTCCTAAGCATCATGGCTGACTCAGTAATAGACACAGGGTGAGGAGACTCCAGTAGCTGTTTTGACTGGTCTAATCCAGCCTGAGATCATCCTTGCATGAGCCCTCTGCCAAGATTATTTTTGTTTCTTTTATGATCTTTTCATTAGTGGCTCCTACAACACTAACCACAATCCATAAATACATCATCTGTTTGAAGCCCATCTGTACATTAATTGCCCTCCTTATTCACAAAATATCCACTCTCCACCCAAGCCCCTGGCCTCAGCTCCTCATTTTTCCCCCCTCAATGCCCGCCACCCATCCCTCATCAATCCTTGGAAATGTACTAATTCTTTTGTCATATTTTCACCCACCTTTCTTTTGAGGTCAATGAAGATCCTTGTAATCGGTTCCCACTTTCCATCCTGCCCTTCCTCCACCCTCCCAGTATCTCCACTCATAACACTGGTAAAGGGCCCATCCACTCTGGATCCCCCGTGTTTGAAATTCCTATCGGTACTAGAATACCTTCTCTAGTTTGGCCAGATTAGTATGGTAGAACTGGGATCATGATAGTGGGGCAAGAGAAAGCATTAAGAACTAGAGGAAAGTTGTGTTTCATCTTTGCTGTCTCATACCCTGTATTCTTTAATCTCCACTCTGAGATCCTTCTGTAAGGGGATGTCCAGTGCACTGCAAATAGGTTTTGGGTCTATACCCGGCAGTCCCCTCTCATTCTCCATGATAAGATTTTTTTGTTCTCATGATGCCTGTTGCCTTATCCCTTTAAAACTTTGTGATCACACAGGCTGGTATGCTTTCTCCATGTGGGCTCTGTTGCTTCAGAGCCAGATGGCTGTTTCTTTACCCTCAGGCCTTTAAGACCCCACACGCTATATCTTTAGGTAGCTGGACACCATCGGCTTTCTTCACCACATTTGCTTATGCAGCCGCTTTGTGGTCAGTGATTGTGTAGGGAAGGTGAGCATCTTAGAATGCCAATTTAATAGAACAGTGTTATTGCAATGAGGGAGTCCTTGAGCGGAGGCCCTATGTCCATCTGCTACCTTAATACTAAATCTATAAACATATGGACATAGATCTATTTCCCCATGCCCCTTTGTAAATATATGTACATATGTACATGCCTTTATTTAGACGTCTATAACTGGCCCTTGCTTCCCAGCTCACTCTTCTATACTCTTTGATTTTCCTCTTGTGCCCACTGACATGCTCAGTCTTCCTTTGGGTTTCAGTAATTCCTCTTGGTTACATTACCTTTGATCACGCCCTACCAGGCCTCCTACATCCCCCTCACTACCGTTTTCCATCACTTGTTGTACCCTTGTCTCTGGGTTTCTTTACACCACTTCCTTTCCCCCCACCGTGCTCACTCCCATGCCCAATGGAAAGGGCCGGTCACATGTTTACTCCTCCAGATTGTTCATCCAGCCTCTCTTAATTAGACAGACCTGTAAAGGTAATAACATGCACAAAACAAGACTGAGCTAAACCAAGCAGCAAAAAGAAAAAAAAACAAACAAAAATGAAAACAAAACCCAACCCAAATCCAATGACACTAAAAGAAAACAACACTAACCAGAAAGAAAAGTACAAGGACTGTGTGGTGAACTTTAGGAGTGTTTTCCAGTCCAGTCTGTGGGGGCACCGAACCCTGACCACAAAGTCCACCTTTGGCATTCCCCGGGGACTTTGATGCTCCGGTTTCTTACTCTTCCGCTGCACTCTCTTAGTGTCATGCATCGAAGTGGCAGGATCAGTTCGGGCGCAGTTCCCACACTGTGTGTCCAGTGTTGTCCCCTCTAAGGCTATGGGTCTTTGAGGGACGTTTCTCATCGTGGGGCTGCCCATGTGGTCTTCTCTGTGGATTGGCTTCTCTGATTGGGAACATCATCCTCAAGGTGTATTGGGCCAGGATGTGCTCCATTCTCCCCTCCTCCCCCTTGTTCTGCCCTGTGTTCTCTGATCAGATATGTCCCTCTCCGCGAGCTGCAGATCCGGTGCCATCCTGTGAAATACAATCTTTTGGGGCTGCAAGGATGTTGGGGTGGGGGGGTGGGTATCAGCTCAGATCTTTTGAGAGTCCAGGAGATATTGACTGCTCGATGGGCACAGTTCTGTGGGGCACCGTGCTCTTGGTCCAGACGCTGGTTGTGAATATGACTTTGTTGTTAACCAGTTGTGTGTCTCTGGGTCAACTCCCGTGTGTTTTTGAGTGAGTTTTTTAATCTGCAAAGTAAATGTACAGGATTATCCAGACTCCCATGTCAGCAAGTTATCGAGAGGGGTTAATCAGAGACTGTTTCATATAGTGTGTACCTGCGCGCCGCATTCTAGACCTGCGATGGCAATTATGAGCTCAGGATAGAGATGGTGTCCAGCAGGTAACATACGTGGCTCCATATTGAAACAGGAAGCCCACTGTGGAGATTTGGTCCTTCCGTTGATGGCCACCGGCCACCTAGTCTTCTCCTGCTATAACTGCTTCACTGGCTCAGCAGCTGAGCCAGAAGCCAGTGATATCATAACCAGGTGGCTAACTGGGCCAAAGGGCTGATAGATATTTGTTATTTTGTTGTCTTGGGAAACCCACCTACCCTCCATGCAAACCTTCTGGTGTGAGTTATCTGTGGACGGAATCATAGGCTCACAGTAATTCACATCTTTCTTCTTGAAAATGTGCCCATATTCCTTTCTGAACCTGACAAGGTGGCCCCTGTGTCCACCAAAAAATTTACTGCCTGGCCTCCTACTTGGAGAGTTAGCCTGGGCTTTTGGCGGCGAAGTGAAACAGAGCCCTGACCCCTTCATTGAGCTTCTTCAAGCATTATTGTCTCTTGCTTGGGTCTTTCTACGTGCAGATGAGGCCCATCCACTCTAGTGGAGGGTCGTGCACCTCTCCTGGGGTTTTCAAGGCACTGATTTTTCCAGTGTCCTTCTTTCCTGCAGTAGGCACATTGGTCCTTCCCCATGGCTTGGCGGTGCCCACAGGTTAGTCTCTCCGTGAGTGGGCCATGCTCTCCTTTTCCTGAGTCTCTGGGGTATCTCATGGCAATTACGATTATTTTAGCTAGCTTCTTTGTCTCTGTCGTGCTAGGGTCATCTCTGTTGTTATACACTCAATGAGCCACTTGTACCAAATCGCTAAGATTTTTCCCTTCAAACCCTTCCCACTTCTTTGTCATGTCTGAGGCAGACTGACTGAGTAATAAAGGCAATACTTATTGCCCTCCTGTTTTCAGTGCCTCCGGGCCGTTAGGGGTATAAAGCCCGTAGGCTTCCCTCAGCCACTCTAGAAAGGCAGGCGGATATTCTCTTATAGGAACCTGAAAATTCTCACTGACCTTAGATAAATTCATAGGTTTCCTAGCTCTTCTGCAGAGGGTCATGTAAGAGCAATGGTTGATACCTGGTAAAGTCCTCTGGGCCTTGCTAGGAATTGAGATCCCACATTGTTGGTGTAGTGGCCAAAAGAGTTTCTCTCAAGTGGGGAGTGCCCGCTCGCTGACCATCAGGTTCACTGACTGCTTACTGGGCCTCTGTCTGGAAGGGCTACCCTCCTCCGTTGTGAACAGCACCTGGAGAAGTTGTTGACAAGCATTCCAGGTGGGCTGATGAGTATGGAAGTCATACCAGTACTAGTGTGTGTGGGGGGCTGCTTGTTAGGGGTGGGGGTGAGTTTGGGGGGCCGGTGGGGGAGGGAGTGACTCAATAAGGGCCTGTTAGAAGTTTTCTATTTCTGGACCCTAGAAACCTTATAGGGCGGGGGTTGAAAGAAAGGGTTTGAAGCCAGCTCTCCCACTCCCAGAGTTCTCCTGCAAAATGGGATAAAGCCGATTAGGGGAGAGTGATGGGGAGGGGAGGGGAGGGGAGGGGAGGGGTGGGGGAGGGATGGGGGAGGGGAGGGGTGGGGGAGGGTGATGGGGAGGGATGGCCTCCACCTATGTGGTTTTGGGAACTTGGACCGTTTGTTTTTCCGGTCCTTCCATGTTTCCTGAAACCTTGGAAACAAGGGCCCTTTCTTTGCGGGAGGGAGTAAGTCTTTTATATTTGCAGGCTTCTTAGTGGCAATGTCAGCCCACACTTGAAGTAACGGGATCAGATCGGGATATCCTGGTTCCCTTTAACCATAACTATGAACTCTTAGTAACAGGGGATGGGAAAACTAGTCTTGCGTGGGTCAATCAGGGACTCCTTCTGCCCCATCACTTTTAAACAAATTGTAGAGTCTCCAAGCTTTTGGGTTGAAACCACATCCTCTTGGTGAATGCCGAGGGTAGGGGTCCTCAAACTACAACCTGTGGGCCACATGCACACAGCCGAGGACGTTGATCCTTTCTGCCGGGTGTATGTGCCCCATTTATTTTTTTTTTGAACTTCAAATCAAGATGTGCAGTGTGCACATGAATTTGTTCGTAATATTTGTTTTTTTAAACTATAGTCTTTCCTTCAAAAGGCCTGAGGGATAGTGAACTGGCCCCCTGGGTAAACAGTTTAAGGACCCCTGCCCTAAGGTATCCTGGACTTAGGGGTTATTAATCTCCCAGCCCTGAAACATCCCTGAACATTCTACCCATTGTAGGAGGCACCATGGGAATTTGGACCCCGGGTAATTTACAAGCCTTTACTCCAATTGAACCCAAGAAAATTCAAAATGACTTAGGCAGTTACTCTATTTTGGTCACTTTTGACTCGTCCTGCACTAGCCCATTATTTCCATTTAACTCTATAACGCGAAGCATGATGTTTTCATAACATTAAAAAATGTATATATTAATACATATATATATATTTATAACTATGAAAGTCCACAACAAAAAGAAAATTTTTTCCCAAAATTAAAATTGAAGCGTTATAGGGTTAAAAAGAAGGATGGGTCTTATCAGCGGGTCCAAGACCTTAGCATCATAAATGAATCAGTGATCCGACTGCACCTAGTAGTGCCCAAACCTGTGCCCTCCTAGGGGAAAGTGTGAATGCTTTTATCCCTCTTCCTGTACTTCCAATGAACAAACACACATGTCTGGTAATCCTAAGATTATTTTTGTTTCCTGTGACACTCACCTAATTTCAAGGCCACTGCCACCTCACAAGCTTAGCCTTGTCGTAGTCAAACTGTTCACCTTTTAGACCGTTTGTTTTTCTCAGAAGTTATCGGGTGATTAAAGCTTCTGAACCAAGTGTGCCAGGTCCACGACTACCATCTCCTGGACCACCTCAACCTTATCCATCCTGGATAAAGTTGCCCTCAATGGACAACCCCTCCCAGCAGTGTAGGAAGGGTATGGACCCAAAGCCCCACCTCGCCCCTTTTGCCAGCAGGAAACAGCTAGAGATGTCGTCGCCCAGTACCCCCAAAGATTTGGGTCCATATCTCTTCAGGGGGGCAAATGTTAGGTAGCTATACTAGGGACTGGGGCATCCGTTATGCATGCCCATAGGGCCAAGATAAGAGCCCAGTTAGGAGAGGCACCCTGTGCATGCTCAGAGGTCCAGATTTCTGGCCATGAAGGGGAGGTCACCTGGGTGGTTCCTGTACCTGGATTGACCAATCTAGGCCATGTAAATTCAATTCAGCCACTGGGGTCGGCCAGACTTGCCCACCACGCCTCCCTAACGCTCATAAAACTCTCTTGAGTGCAGACCAGGCTTCTGCATGATTTCTCTCTCACTCAGGAAGGCTCTTTGGAGGCAGCTGTGCTGCACATGAGTGGCTGGTGGATACTGTTCAGATGCATGGCTTTCTGCTTGCAAGGGTTTTTGTCTCAGCTGACTGTAAGGGAGGAGGTAGTACGTCTGGATCACAGAGTATCCATGTCCACAAACGAGGCTGCTCATTCCACAGTCCTGGAAGTGCTTTATGAAAACCCTCTGCTTTGCAATGTCACTCCTTGTAGATTAGAGTGGGAGGGGCTGGGACCAAGGTATGCTGCCTCTTACTCCCAGTTGCAGGTTTCTGGATGCTGATTGTATCTCTTACAGCATCAGTTAGTGGGCTTGTTGTCTGCCTCAGGCTTTGTTCACGGAGATCCTCCAGCTAGTTGGTGGTGTGTGCGCATGAGCAGAGGCTTCCTGCCAATCCCCCATGAGTAGTAGAGCTCCCATGGTGTGGACTCCATGAAAGCCTTGCCCCAGGCAGCATGCTTACAAAGGAGGGTGGGCCCTGCAGGACAGAGGACCATTCCCCCTGTGGAATGGCCTCAGAGATCCACCTCCCTCTCTGGCCAGCTGCTGGGGCTGTGGGTCCTAAGCATCATGGCTGACTCAGTAATAGACACAGGGTGAGGAGACTCCAGTAGCTGTTTTGACTGGTCTAATCCAGCCTGAGATCATCCTTGCATGAGCCCTCTGCCAAGATTATTTTTGTTTCTTTTATGATCTTTTCATTAGTGGCTCCTACAACACTAACCACAATCCATAAATACATCATCTGTTTGAAGCCCATCTGTACATTAATTGCCCTCCTTATTCACAAAATATCCACTCTCCACCCAAGCCCCTGGCCTCAGCTCCTCATTTTTCCCCCCTCAATGCCCGCCACCCATCCCTCATCAATCCTTGGAAATGTACTAATTCTTTTGTCATATTTTCACCCACCTTTCTTTTGAGGTCAATGAAGATCCTTGTAATCGGTTCCCACTTTCCATCCTGCCCTTCCTCCACCCTCCCAGTATCTCCACTCATAACACTGGTAAAGGGCCCATCCACTCTGGATCCCCCGTGTTTGAAATTCCTATCGGTACTAGAATACCTTCTCTAGTTTGGCCAGATTAGTATGGTAGAACTGGGATCATGATAGTGGGGCAAGAGAAAGCATTAAGAACTAGAGGAAAGTTGTGTTTCATCTTTGCTGTCTCATACCCTGTATTCTTTAATCTCCACTCTGAGATCCTTCTGTAAGGGGATGTCCAGTGCACTGCAAATAGGTTTTGGGTCTATACCCGGCAGTCCCCTCTCATTCTCCATGATAAGATTTTTTTGTTCTCATGATGCCTGTTGCCTTATCCCTTTAAAACTTTGTGATCACACAGGCTGGTATGCTTTCTCCATGTGGGCTCTGTTGCTTCAGAGCCAGATGGCTGTTTCTTTACCCTCAGGCCTTTAAGACCCCACACGCTATATCTTTAGGTAGCTGGACACCATCGGCTTTCTTCACCACATTTGCTTATGCAGCCGCTTTGTGGTCAGTGATTGTGTAGGGAAGGTGAGCATCTTAGAATGCCAATTTAATAGAACAGTGTTATTGCAATGAGGGAGTCCTTGAGCGGAGGCCCTATGTCCATCTGCTACCTTAATACTAAATCTATAAACATATGGACATAGATCTATTTCCCCATGCCCCTTTGTAAATATATGTACATATGTACATGCCTTTATTTAGACGTCTATAACTGGCCCTTGCTTCCCAGCTCACTCTTCTATACTCTTTGATTTTCCTCTTGTGCCCACTGACATGCTCAGTCTTCCTTTGGGTTTCAGTAATTCCTCTTGGTTACATTACCTTTGATCACGCCCTACCAGGCCTCCTACATCCCCCTCACTACCGTTTTCCATCACTTGTTGTACCCTTGTCTCTGGGTTTCTTTACACCACTTCCTTTCCCCCCACCGTGCTCACTCCCATGCCCAATGGAAAGGGCCGGTCACATGTTTACTCCTCCAGATTGTTCATCCAGCCTCTCTTAATTAGACAGACCTGTAAAGGTAATAACATGCACAAAACAAGACTGAGCTAAACCAAGCAGCAAAAAGAAAAAAAAAACAAACAAAAATGAAAACAAAACCCAACCCAAATCCAATGACACTAAAAGAAAACAACACTAACCAGAAAGAAAAGTACAAGGACTGTGTGGTGAACTTTAGGAGTGTTTTCCAGTCCAGTCTGTGGGGGCACCGAACCCTGACCACAAAGTCCACCTTTGGCATTCCCCGGGGACTTTGATGCTCCGGTTTCTTACTCTTCCGCTGCACTCTCTTAGTGTCATGCATCGAAGTGGCAGGATCAGTTCGGGCGCAGTTCCCACACTGTGTGTCCAGTGTTGTCCCCTCTAAGGCTATGGGTCTTTGAGGGACGTTTCTCATCGTGGGGCTGCCCATGTGGTCTTCTCTGTGGATTGGCTTCTCTGATTGGGAACATCATCCTCAAGGTGTATTGGGCCAGGATGTGCTCCATTCTCCCCTCCTCCCCCTTGTTCTGCCCTGTGTTCTCTGATCAGATATGTCCCTCTCCGCGAGCTGCAGATCCGGTGCCATCCTGTGAAATACAATCTTTTGGGGCTGCAAGGATGTTGGGGTGGGGGGGTGGGTATCAGCTCAGATCTTTTGAGAGTCCAGGAGATATTGACTGCTCGATGGGCACAGTTATGTGGGGCACCGTGCTCTTGGTCCAGACGCTGGTTGTGAATATGACTTTGTTGTTAACCAGTTGTGTGTCTCTGGGTCAACTCCCGTGTGTTTTTGAGTGAGTTTTCTAATCTGCAAAGTAAATGTACAGGATTATCCAGACTCCCATGTCAGCAAGTTATCGAGAGGGGTTAATCAGAGACTGTTTCATATAGTGTGTACCTGCGCGCCGCATTATAGACCTGCGATGGCAATTATGAGCTCAGGATAGAGATGGTGTCCAGCAGGTAACATACGTGGCTCCATATTGAAACAGGAAGCCCACTGTGGAGATTTGGTCCTTCCGTTGATGGCCACCGGCCACCTAGTCTTCTGCTGCTATAACTGCTTCACTGGCTCAGCAGCTGAGCCAGAAGCCAGTGATATCATAACCAGGTGGCTAACTGGGCCAAAGGGCTGATAGGTATTTGTTATTTTGTTGTCTTGGGAAACCCACCTACCCTCCATGCAAACCTTCTGGTGTGAGTTATCTGTGGAAGGAATCATAGGCTCACAGTAATTCACATCTTTCTTCTTGAAAATGTGCCCATATTCCTTTCTGAACCTGACAAGGTGGCCCCTGTGTCCACCAAGAAATTTACTGCCTGGCCTCCTACTTGGAGAGTTAGCCTGGGCTTTTGGCGGCGAAGTGAAACAGAGCCCTGACCCCTTCATTGAGCTTCTTCAAGCATTATTGTCTCTTGCTTGGGTCTTTCTACGTGCAGATGAGGCCCATCCACTCTAGTGGAGGGTCGTGCACCTCTCCTGGGGTTTTCAAGGCACTGATTTTTCCAGTGTCCTTCTTTCCTGCAGTAGGCACATTGGTCCTTCCCCATGGCTTGGCGGTGCCCACAGGTTAGTCTCTCCGTGAGTGGGCCATGCTCTCCTTTTCCTGAGTCTCTGGGGTATCTCATGTCAATTACGATTATTTTAGCTAGCTTCTTTGTCTCTGTCGTGCTAGGGTCATCTCTGTTGTTATACACTCAATGAGCCACTTGTACCAAATCGCTTAGATTTTTCCCTTCAAACCCTTCCCACTTCTTTGTCATGTCTGAGGCAGACTGACTGAGTAATAAAGGCAATACTTATTGCCCTCCTGTTTTCAGTGCCTCCGGGCCGTTAGGGGTATAAAGCCCGTAGGCTTCCCTCAGCCACTCTAGAAAGGCAGGCGGATATTCTCTTATAGGAACCTGAAAATTCTCACTGACCTTAGATAAATTCATAGGTTTCCTAGCTCTTCTGCAGAGGGTCATGTAAGAGCAATGGTTGATACCTGGTAAAGTCCTCTGGGCCTTGCTAGGAATTGAGATCCCACATTGTTGGTGTAGTGGCCAAAAGAGTTTCTCTCAAGTGGGGAGTGCCCGCTCGCTGACCATCAGGTTCACTGACTGCTTACTGGGCCTCTGTCTGGAAGGGCTACCCTCCTCCGTTGTGAACAGCACCTGGAGAAGTTGTTGGCAAGCATTCCAGGTGGGCTGATGAGTATGGAAGTCATACCAGTACTAGTGTGTGTGGGGGGCTGCTTGTTAGGGGTGGGGGTGAGTTTGGGGGGCCGGTGGGGGAGGGAGTGACTCAATAAGGGCCTGTTAGAAGTTTTCTATTTCTGGACCCTAGAAACCTTATAGGGCGGGGGTTGAAAGAAAGGGTTTGAAGCCAGCTCTCCCACTCCCAGAGTTCTCCTGCAAAATGGGATAAAGCCGATTAGGGGAGAGTGATGGGGAGGGCAGGGGAGGGGAGGGGTGGGGGAGGGATGGGGGAGGGGAGGGGTGGGGGAGGGTGATGGGGAGGGATGGCCTCCACCTATGTGGTTTTGGGAACTTGGACCGTTTGTTTTTCCGGTCCTTCCATGTTTCCTGAAACCTTGGAAACAAGGGCCCTTTCTTTGCGGGAGGGAGTAAGTCTTTTATATTTGCAGGCTTCTTAGTGGCAATGTCAGCCCACACTTGAAGTAACGGGATCAGATCGGGATATCCTGGTTCCCTTTAACCATAACTATGAACTCTTAGTAACAGGGGATGGGAAAACTAGTCTTGCGTGGGTCAATCAGGGACTCCTTCTGCCCCATCACTTTTAAACAAATTGTAGAGTCTCCAAGCTTTTGGGTTGAAACCACATCCTCTTGGTGAATGCCGAGAGCAGGGGTCCTCAAACTACAACCTGTGGGCCACATGCAGACAGCCGAGGACGTTGATCCTTTCTGCCGGGTGTATGTGCCCCATTTATTTTTTTTTTGAACTTCAAATCAAGATGTGCAGTGTGCACATGAATTTGTTCGTAATATTTGTTTTTTTAAACTATAGTCTTTCCTTCAAAAGGCCTGAGGGATAGTGAACTGGCCCCCTGGGTAAACAGTTTAAGGACCCCTGCCCTAAGGTATCCTGGACTTAGGGGTTATTAATCTCCCAGCCCTGAAACATCCCTGAACATTCTACCCATTGTAGGAGGCACCATGGGAATTTGGACCCCGGGTAATTTACAAGCCTTTACTCCAATTGAACCCAAGAAAATTCAAAATGACTTAGGCAGTTACTCTATTTTGGTCACTTTTGACTCGTCCTGCACTAGCCCATTATTTCCATTTAACTCTATAACGCGAAGCATGATGTTTTCATAACATTAAAAAATGTATATATTAATACATATATATATATATTTATAACTATGAAAGTCCACAACAAAAAGAAAATTTTTTCCCAAAATTAAAATTGAAGCGTTATAGGGTTAAAAAGAAGGATGGGTCTTATCAGAGGGTCCAAGACCTTAGCATCATAAATGAATCAGTGATCCGATTGCACCTAGTAGTGCCCAAACCTGTGCCCTCCTAGGGGAAAGTGTGAATGCTTTTATCCCTCTTCCTGTACTTCCAATGAACAAACACACATGTCTGGTAATCCTAAGATTATTTTTGTTTCCTGTGACACTCACCTAATTTCAAGGCCACTGCCACCTCACAAGCTTAGCCTTGTCGTAGTCAAACTGTTCACCTTTTAGACCGTTTGTTTTTCTCAGAAGTTATCGGGTGATTAAAGCTTCTGAACCAAGTGTGCCAGGTCCACGACTACCATCTCCTGGACCACCTCAACCTTATCCATCCTGGATAAAGTTGCCCTCAATGGACAACCCCTCCCAGCAGTGTAGGAAGGGTATGGACCCAAAGCCCCACCTCGCCCCTTTTGCCAGCAGGAAGCAGCTAGAGATGTCGTCGCCCAGTACCCCCAAAGATTTGGGTCCATATCTCTTCAGGGGGGCAAATGTTAGGTAGCTATACTAGGGACTGGGGCATCCGTTATGCATGCCCATAGGGCCAAGATAAGAGCCCAGTTAGGAGAGGCACCCTGTGCATGCTCAGAGGTCCAGATTTCTGGCCATGAAGGGGAGGTCACCTGGGTGGTTCCTGTACCTGGATTGACCAATCTAGGCCATGTAAATTCAATTCAGCCACTGGGGTCGGCCAGACTTGCCCACCACGCCTCCCTAACGCTCATAAAACTCTCTTGAGTGCAGACCAGGCTTCTGCATGATTTCTCTCTCACTCAGGAAGGCTCTTTGGAGGCAGCTGTGCTGCACATGAGTGGCTGGTGGATACTGTTCAGATGCATGGCTTTCTGCTTGCAAGGGTTTTTGTCTCAGCTGACTGTAAGGGAGGAGGTAGTACGTCTGGATCACAGAGTATCCATGTCCACAAACGAGGCTGCTCATTCCACAGTCCTGGAAGTGCTTTATGAAAACCCTCTGCTTTGCAATGTCACTCCTTGTAGATTAGAGTGGGAGGGGCTGGGACCAAGGTATGCTGCCTCTTACTCCCAGTTGCAGGTTTCTGGATGCTGATTGTATCTCTTACAGCATCAGTTAGTGGGCTTGTTGTCTGCCTCAGGCTTTGTTCACGGAGATCCTCCAGCTAGTTGGTGGTGTGTGCGCATGAGCAGAGGCTTCCTGCCAATCCCCCATGAGTAGTAGAGCTCCCATGGTGTGGACTCCATGAAAGCCTTGCCCCAGGCAGCATGCTTACAAAGGAGGGTGGGCCCTGCAGGACAGAGGACCATTCCCCCTGTGGAATGGCCTCAGAGATCCACCTCCCTCTCTGGCCAGCTGCTGGGGCTGTGGGTCCTAAGCATCATGGCTGACTCAGTAATAGACACAGGGTGAGGCGACTCCAGTAGCTGTTTTGACTGGTCTAATCCAGCCTGAGATCATCCTTGCATGAGCCCTCTGCCAAGATTATTTTTGTTTCTTTTATGATCTTTTCATTAGTGGCTCCTACAACACTAACCACAATCCATAAATACATCATCTGTTTGAAGCCCATCTGTACATTAATTGCCCTCCTTATTCACAAAATATCCACTCTCCACCCAAGCCCCTGGCCTCAGCTCCTCATTTTTCCCCCCTCAATGCCCGCCACCCATCCCTCATCAATCCTTGGAAATGTACTAATTCTTTTGTCATATTTTCACCCACCTTTCTTTTGAGGTCAATGAAGATCCTTGTAATCGGTTCCCACTTTCCATCCTGCCCTTCCTCCACCCTCCCAGTATCTCCACTCATAACACTGGTAAAGGGCCCATCCACTCTGGATCCCCCGTGTTTGAAATTCCTATCGGTACTAGAATACCTTCTCTAGTTTGGCCAGATTAGTATGGTAGAACTGGGATCATGATAGTGGGGCAAGAGAAAGCATTAAGAACTAGAGGAAAGTTGTGTTTCATCTTTGCTGTCTCATACCCTGTATTCTTTAATCTCCACTCTGAGATCCTTCTGTAAGGGGATGTCCAGTGCACTGCAAATAGGTTTTGGGTCTATACCCGGCAGTCCCCTCTCATTCTCCATGATAAGATTTTTTTGTTCTCATGATGCCTGTTGCCTTATCCCTTTAAAACTTTGTGATCACACAGGCTGGTATGCTTTCTCCATGTGGGCTCTGTTGCTTCAGAGCCAGATGGCTGTTTCTTTACCCTCAGGCCTTTAAGACCCCACACGCTATATCTTTAGGTAGCTGGACACCATCGGCTTTCTTCACCACATTTGCTTATGCAGCCGCTTTGTGGTCAGTGATTGTGTAGGGAAGGTGAGCATCTTAGAATGCCAATTTAATAGAACAGTGTTATTGCAATGAGGGAGTCCTTGAGCGGAGGCCCTATGTCCATCTGCTACCTTAATACTAAATCTATAAACATATGGACATAGATCTATTTCCCCATGCCCCTTTGTAAATATATGTACATATGTACATGCCTTTATTTAGACGTCTATAACTGGCCCTTGCTTCCCAGCTCACTCTTCTATACTCTTTGATTTTCCTCTTGTGCCCACTGACATGCTCAGTCTTCCTTTGGGTTTCAGTAATTCCTCTTGGTTACATTACCTTTGATCACGCCCTACCAGGCCTCCTACATCCCCCTCACTACCGTTTTCCATCACTTGTTGTACCCTTGTCTCTGGGTTTCTTTACACCACTTCCTTTCCCCCCACCGTGCTCACTCCCATGCCCAATGGAAAGGGCCGGTCACATGTTTACTCCTCCAGATTGTTCATCCAGCCTCTCTTAATTAGACAGACCTGTAAAGGTAATAACATGCACAAAACAAGACTGAGTTAACCAAGCAGCAAAAAGAAAAAAAAACAAACAAAAATGAAAACAAAACCCAACCCAAATCCAATGACACTAAAAGAAAACAACACTAACCAGAAAGAAAAGTACAAGGACTGTGTGGTGAACTTTAGGAGTGTTTTCCAGTCCAGTCTGTGGGGGCACCGAACCCTGACCACAAAGTCCACCTTTGGCATTCCCCGGGGACTTTGATGCTCCGGTTTCTTACTCTTCCGCTGCACTCTCTTAGTGTCATGCATCGAAGTGGCAGGATCAGTTCGGGCGCAGTTCCCACACTGTGTGTCCAGTGTTGTCCCCTCTAAGGCTATGGGTCTTTGAGGGACGTTTCTCATCGTGGGGCTGCCCATGTGGTCTTCTCTGTGGATTGGCTTCTCTGATTGGGAACATCATCCTCAAGGTGTATTGGGCCAGGATGTGCTCCATTCTCCCCTCCTCCCCCTTGTTCTGCCCTGTGTTCTCTGATCAGATATGTCCCTCTCCGCGAGCTGCAGATCCGGTGCCATCCTGTGAAATACAATCTTTTGGGGCTGCAAGGATGTGGGGGTGGGGGGGTGGGTATCAGCTCAGATCTTTTGAGAGTCCAGGAGATATTGACTGCTCGATGGGCACAGTTATGTGGGGCACCGTGCTCTTGGTCCAGACGCTGGTTGTGAATATGACTTTGTTGTTAACCAGTTGTGTGTCTCTGGGTCAACTCCCGTGTGTTTTTGAGTGAGTTTTCTAATCTGCAAAGTAAATGTACAGGATTATCCAGACTCCCATGTCAGCAAGTTATCGAGAGGGGTTAATCAGAGACTGTTTCATATAGTGTGTACCTGCGCGCCGCATTATAGACCTGCGATGGCAATTATGAGCTCAGGATAGAGATGGTGTCCAGCAGGTAACATACGTGGCTCCATATTGAAACAGGAAGCCCACTGTGGAGATTTGGTCCTTCCGTTGATGGCCACCGGCCACCTAGTCTTCTCCTGCTATAACTGCTTCACTGGCTCAGCAGCTGAGCCAGAAGCCAGTGATATCATAACCAGGTGGCTAACTGGGCCAAAGGGCTGATAGGTATTTGTTATTTTGTTGTCTTGGGAAACCCACCTACCCTCCATGCAAACCTTCTGGTGTGAGTTATCTGTGGAAGGAATCATAGGCTCACAGTAATTCACATCTTTCTTCTTGAAAATGTGCCCATATTCCTTTCTGAACCTGACAAGGTGGCCCCTGTGTCCACCAAGAAATTTACTGCCTGGCCTCCTACTTGGAGAGTTAGCCTGGGCTTTTGGCGGCGAAGTGAAACAGAGCCCTGACCCCTTCATTGAGCTTCTTCAAGCATTATTGTCTCTTGCTTGGGTCTTTCTACGTGCAGATGAGGCCCATCCACTCTAGTGGAGGGTCGTGCACCTCTCCTGGGGTTTTCAAGGCACTGATTTTTCCAGTGTCCTTCTTTCCTGCAGTAGGCACATTGGTCCTTCCCCATGGCTTGGCGGTGCCCACAGGTTAGTCTCTCCGTGAGTGGGCCATGCTCTCCTTTTCCTGAGTCTCTGGGGTATCTCATGTCAATTACGATTATTTTAGCTAGCTTCTTTGTCTCTGTCGTGCTAGGGTCATCTCTGTTGTTATACACTCAATGAGCCACTTGTACCAAATCGCTAAGATTTTTCCCTTCAAACCCTTCCCACTTCTTTGTCATGTCTGAGGCAGACTGACTGAGTAATAAAGGCAATACTTATTGCCCTCCTGTTTTCAGTGCCTCCGGGCCGTTAGGGGTATAAAGCCCGTAGGCTTCCCTCAGCCACTCTAGAAAGGCAGGCGGATATTCTCTTATAGGAACCTGAAAATTCTCACTGACCTTAGATAAATTCATAGGTTTCCTAGCTCTTCTGCAGAGGGTCATGTAAGAGCAATGGTTGATACCTGGTAAAGTCCTCTGGGCCTTGCTAGGAATTGAGATCCCACATTGTTGGTGTAGTGGCCAAAAGAGTTTCTCTCAAGTGGGGAGTGCCCGCTCGCTGACCATCAGGTTCACTGACTGCTTACTGGGCCTCTGTCTGGAAGGGCTACCCTCCTCCGTTGTGAACAGCACCTGGAGAAGTTGTTGGCAAGCATTCCAGGTGGGCTGATGAGTATGGAAGTCATACCAGTACTAGTGTGTGTGGGGGGGCTGCTTGTTAGGGGTGGGGGTGAGTTTGGGGGGCCGGTGGGGGAGGGAGTGACTCAATAAGGGCCTGTTAGAAGTTTTCTATTTCTGGACCCTAGAAACCTTATAGGGCGGGCGTTGAAAGAAAGGGTTTGAAGCCAGCTCTCCCACTCCCAGAGTTCTCCTGCAAAATGGGATAAAGCCGATTAGGGGAGAGTGATGGGGAGGGGAGGGGAGGGGAGGGGTGAGGGAGGGGAGGGGTGGGGGAGGGTGATGGGGAGGGATGGCCTCCACCTATGTGGTTTTGGGAACTTGGACCGTTTGTTTTTCCGGTCCTTCCATGTTTCCTGAAACCTTGGAAACAAGGGCCCTTTCTTTGCGGGAGGGAGTAAGTCTTTTATATTTGCAGGCTTCTTAGTGGCAATGTCAGCCCACACTTGAAGTAACGGGATCAGATCGGGATATCCTGGTTCCCTTTAACCATAACTATGAACTCTTAGTAACAGGGGATGGGAAAACTAGTCTTGCGTGGGTCAATCAGGGACTCCTTCTGCCCCATCACTTTTAAACAAATTGTAGAGTCTCCAAGCTTTTGGGTTGAAACCACATCCTCTTGGTGAATGCCGAGAGCAGGGGTCCTCAAACTACAACCTGTGGGACACATGCAGACAGCCGAGGACGTTGATCCTTTCTGCCGGGTGTATGTGCCCCATTTATTTTTTTTTTTGAACTTCAAATCAAGATGTGCAGTGTGCACATGAATTTGTTCGTAATATTTGTTTTTTTAAACTATAGTCTTTCCTTCAAAAGGCCCGAGGGATAGTGAACTGGCCCCCTGGGTAAACAGTTTAAGGACCCCTGCCCTAAGGTATCCTGGACTTAGGGGTTATTAATCTCCCAGCCCTGAAACATCCCTGAACATTCTACCCGTTGTAGGAGGCACCATGGGAATTTGGACCCCGGGTAATTTACAAGCCTTTACTCCAATTGAACCCAAGAAAATTCAAAATGACTTAGGCAGTTACTCTATTTTGGTCACTTTTGACTCGTCCTGCACTAGCCCATTATTTCCATTTAACTCTATAACGCGAAGCATGATGTTTTCATAACATTAAAAATGTATATATTAATACATATATATATATTTATAACTATGAAAGTCCACAACAAAAAGAAAATTTTTTCCAAAAATTAAAATTGAAGCGTTATAGGGTTAAAAAGAAGGATGGGTCTTATCAGCGGGTCCAAGACCTTAGCATCATAAATGAATCAGTGATCCGACTGCACCTAGTAGTGCCCAAACCTGTGCCCTCCTAGGGGAAAGTGTGAATGCTTTTATCCCTCTTCCTGTACTTCCAATGAACAAACACACATGTCTGGTAATCCTAAGATTATTTTTGTTTCCTGTGACACTCACCTAATTTCAAGGCCACTGCCACCTCACAAGCTTAGCCTTGTCGTAGTCAAACTGTTCACCTTTTAGACCGTTTGTTTTTCTCAGAAGTTATCGGGTGATTAAAGCTTCTGAACCAAGTGTGCCAGGTCCACGACTACCATCTCCTGGACCACCTCAACCTTATCCATCCTGGATAAAGTTGCCCTCAATGGACAACCCCTCCCAGCAGTGTAGGAAGGGTATGGACCCAAAGCCCCACCTCGCCCCTTTTGCCAGCAGGAAGCAGCTAGAGATGTCGTCGCCCAGTACCCCCAAAGATTTGGGTCCATATCTCTTCAGGGGGGCAAATGTTAGGTAGCTATACTAGGGACTGGGGCATCCGTTATGCATGCCCATAGGGCCAAGATAAGAGCCCAGTTAGGAGAGGCACCCTGTGCATGCTCAGAGGTCCAGATTTCTGGCCATGAAGGGGAGGTCACCTGGGTGGTTCCTGTACCTGGATTGACCAATCTAGGCCATGTAAATTCAATTCAGCCACTGGGGTCGGCCAGACTTGCCCACCACGCCTCCCTAACGCTCATAAAACTCTCTTGAGTGCAGACCAGGCTTCTGCATGATTTCTCTCTCATTCAGGAAGGCTCTTTGGAGGCAGCTGTGCTGCACATGAGTGGCTGGTGGATACTGTTCAGATGCATGGCTTTCTGCTTGCAAGGGTTTTTGTCTCAGCTGACTGTAAGGGAGGAGGTAGTACGTCTGGATCACAGAGTATCCATGTCCACAAACGAGGCTGCTCATTCCACAGTCCTGGAAGTGCTTTATGAAAACCCTCTGCTTTGCAATGTCACTCCTTGTAGATTAGAGTGGGAGGGGCTGGGACCAAGGTATGCTGCCTCTTACTCCCAGTTGCAGGTTTCTGGATGCTGATTGTATCTCTTACAGCATCAGTTAGTGGGCTTGTTGTCTGCCTCAGGCTTTGTTCACGGAGATCCTCCAGCTAGTTGGTGGTGTGTGCGCATGAGCAGAGGCTTCCTGCCAATCCCCCATGAGTAGTAGAGCTCCCATGGTGTGGACTCCATGAAAGCCTTGCCCCAGGCAGCATGCTTACAAAGGAGGGTGGGCCCTGCAGGACAGAGGACCATTCCCCCTGTGGAATGGCCTCAGAGATCCACCTCCCTCTCTGGCCAGCTGCTGGGGCTGTGGGTCCTAAGCATCATGGCTGACTCAATAATAGACACAGGGTGAGGCGACTCCAGTAGCTGTTTTGACTGGTCTAATCCAGCCTGAGATCATCCTTGCATGAGCCCTCTGCACAGATTTTTTTTTTATGATCATTTCATTAGTGGCTCCTACAACACTAACCACAATCCATATATACATCAGCTGTTTGAAGCACATCTGTACATTAATTGCCCTCATTATTCTCAAAATCTCCACTCTCCATCCAAGCCCCTGGCCTCAGCTCCTCATTTTTTCCCCCTCAATGCCTGCCATCCATCCCTCATCAATCCTTGGAAATGGACTAATTCTTTTGTCATATCTTCACCCACCTTTCTTTTGAGGTCAATGAAGATCCTTGTAATCGGTTCCCACTTTCCATCCTGCCCTTCCTCCACCCTCCCAGTATCTCCACCCATAACACTGGTCCTAAAGAGCCCATCCACCCTGGATTCTCCGTGTTTGAAATTCCTATCGGTACTAGAATACCTTCTCTAGTTTGGCCAGATTAGTGTGGTAGAACTGGGATCATGATAGTGGGGCAAGAGGAAGCATTAAGAACTGGAGGAAAGTTGTGTTTCATCTTTGCTGTCTCATACCCTGTATTCTTTAATCTCCTCTCTGAGATCCTTCTGTAAGGGGATATCCAGTGCGCTGCAAATAGGTTTTGGGTCTATACCCGGCAGTGCCCTCTCATTCTCCATGATAAGATTTTTTTGTTCTCATGATGCCTGTTGCCTTATCCCTTTGAAACTTTGTGATCACACAGGCTGGTATGCTTCCTCCATGTGGGCTCTGTTGCTTCTGAGCCAGATGGCTGCTTCTTTACCTTCAAGCCTTTAAGACCCCACACGCTATATCTTTTGGTAGCTGGACACCATCGGCTTTCTTCACCACATCTGCTTATTAAGCCGCTTTGTGGTCAGTGATCGTGTAGGGAAGGTGAGCATCGTAGAATGCCAATTTAATAGAACAGTGTTCTTGCAATAAGGGAGTCCTTGAGCGGAGGCCCTATGTGCATCTGCTACCTTAATACTAAATCTATAAACATATGGACATAGATCTATTTCCCGATGTCCCTTTGTAAGTATATGTACATGCCTTTATTTAGACGTCTATAAGGGGACTTGCTGCCCTACTCACTCTTCTATACACTTTTGTTTTCCTCTTGTGCCCACTGCCATGCTCAGTCTTCCTTTGGGTTTCAATAATTACTCTTGGTTACATTACCCTTGATCATGCCCTTCCAGGCCTCCTACATCCCCCTCACCACCGATTTCCATCACTTGTTGTTCCCTTGTCTCTGGGTTTCTTGACACCATTTCCTTTCCTCCCACCGTGCTCACTCCCATGCCCAATGGAAAGGGCCAGTCACATGTTTACTCCTCCAGATTGTTCATCCAGCCTCTCTTAATTAGACAGACCTGTAAAGGTAATAACATGCACAAAACAAGACTGAGCAAAAGCAAGCAGCAAAAAGAAAAAAAAACAAAGAAAAATGGAAACAAAACCCAACCAAAATCCAATGACACTAAAGGAAAACAACACTAACCAAGAAAGAAAAGAACAAGGACTGTGTGGTGAACTTTAGGAGTGTTTTCCAGTCCTGTCTGTTGGGGCACCGAGCCCTGACCACAAAGTCCACCTTTGGCATTCCCCGGGGACTTTGATGCTCCGTTTTCTTTCTCTTCTGCTGCACTCTCTTAGTGTCATGCCTCGATGTGGCAGGATCAGTTCGGGCGCAGTTCCCACATTGTGTGTCCAGTGTTGTCCCCTCTAGGGCTATGGGTCTTTGAGGGACGTTTCTCATCGTGGGGCTGCCCATGTGGTCTTCTCTGTGACTGGCTTCTCTGATTGGGAACATCATCCTCAAGGTGTATTGGGCCAGGATGTGCTCCATTCTCCCCTCCTCCCCCTTGTTCTGCCCTGTGTTCTCTGATCAGATATGTCCCTCTCCGCGTGCTGCAGATCCGGTGCCATCCTATGAAATACAATCTTTGGGGTCTGCAAGGAGGTGGGGGGGGGGTGGGTGTCAGCTCAGATCTTTTGAGAGTCCAGGAGATATTGACTGCTCGATGGGCACAGTTCTTTGAGGCACCGGGTTCTTGGTCCAGACGCTGGTTGTGAATATGATTTTGTTGTTAACCAATTGTGTGTCTCTGGGCCAAATCCTGTGTGTTTTTGTGTGAGTTTTCTCATCTGGAAAGTAAATGTACTGGATTATCCAGACTCCCATGTCAGCAAGTCATCGAGAGGGGTTAATCAGAGACTGTTTCATATAGTGTGTACCTGCGCGCTGCATTCTAGACCTTGGGTGGCAATTATGAGCTCAGGAAAGAGATGGTGTCCCGCAGGTGACATACGTGGCTCCATATTGAAACAGGAAGCCCACTTGGAGATTTGGTCCTTCCGTTGATGGCCACCGGCCACCTAGTCTTCTCCTGCTATAACTGCTTCACTGGCTCAGCAGCTGAGCCAGGAGCCAGTGCCATCATAACCAGGTGGCTAACTGGAACAAAGGGCAGATAGATATTTGTTATCTTGTTGTCTTGTGAAGCCCACCTAACATCCATGCAAACTTTCTGGTTTGAGTTATCTGTGAAAGGAATCATAGGCTCACAGTAATTCACATTTTTTTTCTTTGAAAATGTGCCCGTATTCCTTTCTGAACCTAAGAAGGTGGCCCCTCTGTCCACCAAGGAATTTACTGGCTGGCCTCCTACATGGAGAGTTAAGGTGGCGAAGGGAAAAAGAGCTCTGACTCCTTCATTCAGCTTCTTCAAGCATTATTGTCTCTTGCTTGGGTCTTTCTAGGTGCAGATGAGACCCGTCCACTCTACTGGAGGGTCGTGCACCTTTCCTGGGGTTTTCAAGGCACTGATTTTTCCAGTGTCCTTCTTTCCTGCAGTAGGCACATTGATCCTTCCCCATGGCTTGGCGGTGCCCACAGGTTAGTCTCTCCATGAGTGGGCCATGCTCTCCTTTTCCTGAGTCTCTGGGGTCTCTCATGGCAATTACTAGTATTTTAGCTAGTTTCTTTGTCTCTGTCGTGCTAGGGTCATCTCTGTTGTTATACACTCAATGAGCCACTTGAACCAAATCACTAAGATTTTTCCGTTCAAACCCTTCCAACTTCTTTTTCATATCTGAGGCAGACTGACTGAGTAATAAAGGCAATACTTATTGCCCTCCGGTTCTCGGAGCCGTTAGGGGTATAAAGCCCGTAGTCTTACATCAGCTACTCTAGAAAGGCAGGCGGACATTCTCTTATAAGAGCCTGAAAATTCTCACTGACCTTAGATACAGTCATAGGTTTCCTAGTTCTTCCAACAGAGGGTCGTTTAAGAGCAACGGGTGATACCTGGTAAAGCCCTCTGGGCCTTGCTAGGAATTGAGATCCCACATTGATCGTATAGTGGCCAAAAGAGTTTCTCTCAAGTGGGGAGTGCCCACTCGCTGACCACCAGGTTCACTGACTGCTTACTGGGCCTCTGTCTGGAAGGGCTACCCTTCCTCCGTGGTGAACAGCACCTGGAGAAGTTGCTGGCAATTATACAGGTGGGCTGATGAGTATGGAAATCATACCAGTACTAGTGTGTGTAGGGGGCAGCTGGTTGGGGGTGGGGGTGACGTTGGGGGGGGGCGGTGGGGGAGGGAGTGACTCAATAAGGGCCTGTTAGAAGTTTTCTATTTCTGGACCCTAGAAAACTTATAGGGCGGGGGGTTGAAAGAAAGGGTTTGAAGCCAGCTCTCCCACTCCCAGAGTTCTCCTGCAAAATGGGATAAAGCCGATTAGGGGAGAGTGATGGGGAGGGCAGGGGAGGGGAGGGGTGGGGGAGGGATGGGGGAGGGGAGGGGTGGGGGAGGGTGATGGGGAGGGATGGCCTCCACCTATGTGGTTTTGGGAACTTGGACCGTTTGTTTTTCCGGTCCTTCCATGTTTCCTGAAACCTTGGAAACAAGGGCCCTTTCTTTGCGGGAGGGAGTAAGTCTTTTATATTTGCAGGCTTCTTAGTGGCAATGTCAGCCCACACTTGAAGTAACGGGATCAGATCGGGATATCCTGGTTCCCTTTAACCATAACTATGAACTCTTAGTAACAGGGGATGGGAAAACTAGTCTTGCGTGGGTCAATCAGGGACTCCTTCTGCCCCATCACTTTTAAACAAATTGTAGAGTCTCCAAGCTTTTGGGTTGAAACCACATCCTCTTGGTGAATGCCGAGAGCAGGGGTCCTCAAACTACAACCTGTGGGCCACATGCAGACAGCCGAGGACGTTGATCCTTTCTGCCGGGTGTATGTGCCCCATTTATTTTTTTTTTTGAACTTCAAATCAAGATGTGCAGTGTGCACATGAATTTGTTCGTAATATTTGTTTTTTTAAACTATAGTCTTTCCTTCAAAAGGCCCGAGGGATAGTGAACTGGCCCCCTGGGTAAACAGTTTAAGGACCCCTGCCCTAAGGTATCCTGGACTTAGGGGTTATTAATCTCCCAGCCCTGAAACATCCCTGAACATTCTACCCGTTGTAGGAGGCACCATGGGAATTTGGACCCCGGGTAATTTACAAGCCTTTACTCCAATTGAACCCAAGAAAATTCAAAATGACTTAGGCAGTTACTCTATTTTGGTCACTTTTGACTCGTCCTGCACTAGCCCATTATTTCCATTTAACTCTATAACGCGAAGCATGATGTTTTCATAACATTAAAAATGTATATATTAATACATATATATATTTATAACTATGAAAGTCCACAACAAAAAGAAAATTTTTTCCAAAAATTAAAATTGAAGCGTTATAGGGTTAAAAAGAAGGATGGGTCTTATCAGCGGGTCCAAGACCTTAGCATCATAAATGAATCAGTGATCCGACTGCACCTAGTAGTGCCCAAACCTGTGCCCTCCTAGGGGAAAGTGTGAATGCTTTTATCCCTCTTCCTGTACTTCCAATGAACAAACACACATGTCTGGTAATCCTAAGATTATTTTTGTTTCCTGTGACACTCACCTAATTTCAAGGCCACTGCCACCTCACAAGCTTAGCCTTGTCGTAGTCAAACTGTTCACCTTTTAGACCGTTTGTTTTTCTCAGAAGTTATCGGGTGATTAAAGCTTCTGAACCAAGTGTGCCAGGTCCACGACTACCATCTCCTGGACCACCTCAACCTTATCCATCCTGGATAAAGTTGCCCTCAATGGACAACCCCTCCCAGCAGTGTAGGAAGGGTATGGACCCAAAGCCCCACCTCGCCCCTTTTGCCAGCAGGAAGCAGCTAGAGATGTCGTCGCCCAGTACCCCCAAAGATTTGGGTCCATATCTCTTCAGGGGGGCAAATGTTAGGTAGCTATACTAGGGACTGGGGCATCCGTTATGCATGCCCATAGGGCCAAGATAAGAGCCCAGTTAGGAGAGGCACCCTGTGCATGCTCAGAGGTCCAGATTTCTGGCCATGAAGGGGAGGTCACCTGGGTGGTTCCTGTACCTGGATTGACCAATCTAGGCCATGTAAATTCAATTCAGCCACTGGGGTCGGCCAGACTTGCCCACCACGCCTCCCTAACGCTCATAAAACTCTCTTGAGTGCAGACCAGGCTTCTGCATGATTTCTCTCTCACTCAGGAAGGCTCTTTGGAGGCAGCTGTGCTGCACATGAGTGGCTGGTGGATACTGTTCAGATGCATGGCTTTCTGCTTGCAAGGGTTTTTGTCTCAGCTGACTGTAAGGGAGGAGGTAGTACGTCTGGATCACAGAGTATCCATGTCCACAAACGAGGCTGCTCATTCCACAGTCCTGGAAGTGCTTTATGAAAACCCTCTGCTTTGCAATGTCACTCCTTGTAGATTAGAGTGGGAGGGGCTGGGACCAAGGTATGCTGCCTCTTACTCCCAGTTGCAGGTTTCTGGATGCTGATTGTATCTCTTACAGCATCAGTTAGTGGGCTTGTTGTCTGCCTCAGGCTTTGTTCACGGAGATCCTCCAGCTAGTTGGTGGTGTGTGCGCATGAGCAGAGGCTTCCTGCCAATCCCCCATGAGTAGTAGAGCTCCCATGGTGTGGACTCCATGAAAGCCTTGCCCCAGGCAGCATGCTTACAAAGGAGGGTGGGCCCTGCAGGACAGAGGACCATTCCCCCTGTGGAATGGCCTCAGAGATCCACCTCCCTCTCTGGCCAGCTGCTGGGGCTGTGGGTCCTAAGCATCATGGCTGACTCAGTAATAGACACAGGGTGAGGAGACTCCAGTAGCTGTTTTGACTGGTCTAATCCAGCCTGAGATCATCCTTGCATGAGCCCTCTGCCAAGATTATTTTTGTTTCTTTTATGATCTTTTCATTAGTGGCTCCTACAACACTAACCACAATCCATAAATACATCATCTGTTTGAAGCCCATCTGTACATTAATTGCCCTCCTTATTCACAAAATATCCACTCTCCACCCAAGCCCCTGGCCTCAGCTCCTCATTTTTCCCCCCTCAATGCCCGCCACCCATCCCTCATCAATCCTTGGAAATGTACTAATTCTTTTGTCATATTTTCACCCACCTTTCTTTTGAGGTCAATGAAGATCCTTGTAATCGGTTCCCACTTTCCATCCTGCCCTTCCTCCACCCTCCCAGTATCTCCACTCATAACACTGGTAAAGGGCCCATCCACTCTGGATCCCCCGTGTTTGAAATTCCTATCGGTACTAGAATACCTTCTCTAGTTTGGCCAGATTAGTATGGTAGAACTGGGATCATGATAGTGGGGCAAGAGAAAGCATTAAGAACTAGAGGAAAGTTGTGTTTCATCTTTGCTGTCTCATACCCTGTATTCTTTAATCTCCACTCTGAGATCCTTCTGTAAGGGGATGTCCAGTGCACTGCAAATAGGTTTTGGGTCTATACCCGGCAGTCCCCTCTCATTCTCCATGATAAGATTTTTTTGTTCTCATGATGCCTGTTGCCTTATCCCTTTAAAACTTTGTGATCACACAGGCTGGTATGCTTTCTCCATGTGGGCTCTGTTGCTTCAGAGCCAGATGGCTGTTTCTTTACCCTCAGGCCTTTAAGACCCCACACGCTATATCTTTAGGTAGCTGGACACCATCGGCTTTCTTCACCACATTTGCTTATGCAGCCGCTTTGTGGTCAGTGATTGTGTAGGGAAGGTGAGCATCTTAGAATGCCAATTTAATAGAACAGTGTTATTGCAATGAGGGAGTCCTTGAGCGGAGGCCCTATGTCCATCTGCTACCTTAATACTAAATCTATAAACATATGGACATAGATCTATTTCCCCATGCCCCTTTGTAAATATATGTACATATGTACATGCCTTTATTTAGACGTCTATAACTGGCCCTTGCTTCCCAGCTCACTCTTCTATACTCTTTGATTTTCCTCTTGTGCCCACTGACATGCTCAGTCTTCCTTTGGGTTTCAGTAATTCCTCTTGGTTACATTACCTTTGATCACGCCCTACCAGGCCTCCTACATCCCCCTCACTACCGTTTTCCATCACTTGTTGTACCCTTGTCTCTGGGTTTCTTTACACCACTTCCTTTCCCCCCACCGTGCTCACTCCCATGCCCAATGGAAAGGGCCGGTCACATGTTTACTCCTCCAGATTGTTCATCCAGCCTCTCTTAATTAGACAGACCTGTAAAGGTAATAACATGCACAAAACAAGACTGAGCTAAACCAAGCAGCAAAAAGAAAAACAAACAAACAAAAATGAAAACAAAACCCAACCCAAATCCAATGACACTAAAAGAAAACAACACTAACCAGAAAGAAAAGTACAAGGACTGTGTGGTGAACTTTAGGAGTGTTTTCCAGTCCAGTCTGTGGGGGCACCGAACCCTGACCACAAAGTCCACCTTTGGCATTCCCCGGGGACTTTGATGCTCCGGTTTCTTACTCTTCCGCTGCACTCTCTTAGTGTCATGCCTCGATGTGGCAGGATCAGTTCGGGCGCAGTTCCCACACTGTGTGTCCAGTGTTGTCCCCTCTAGGGCTGTAGGTCTTTGAGGGACGTTTCTCATCGTGGGGCTGCCCATGTGATCTTCTCTGTGGACTGGCTTCTCTGATTGGGAACATAATCCTCAAGGTGTATTGGGCCAGGATGTACTCCATTCTCCCCTCCTCCCCCTTGTTCTGCCCTGTGTTCTCTGATCAGATATGTCCCTCTCCGCGAGCTGCAGATCCGGTGCCATCCTGTGAAATACAATCTTCGGGGGCTGCAAGGATGTGTTGAGAGTCCAGGAGCTATTGACTGCTCGATGGGCACAGTTCTGTGGGGCACCGTGCTCTTGGTCCAGATGCTGGTTGTGAATATGACTTTGTTGTTAACCAGTTGTGTGTCTCTGGGTCAACTCCTGTGTGTTTTTGATTGAGTTTTCTCATCTGGAAAGTAAATGTACTGGATTATCCAGACTCCCATATCAGCAAGTTATCGAGAGGGGTTAATCAGACACTGTTTCATATAGTGTGTACCTGCGCTGCATTCTAGACCTGGGGTGGTAATTATGAGCTCAGGATAAAGATGGCGTCCAGCAGGTGACATACGTGGCTCCATATTGAAACAGGAAGCCCACTGTGGACATTTGGTCCTTCCGTTGATGTCCACCGGCCACCTAGTCTTCTCCTGCTATTACTGCTTCACTGGCTCAGCAGCTGAGCCAGGAGCCAGTGCCATCATAACCAGGTGGCTAACTGGGTAAAGGGCAGATCGACATTTGTTATCTTGTCGTCTTTGGAAACCCACCTACCCTCCATGCAAACCTTCTGGTGTGAGTTATCTGTGGAAGGAATCATAGGCTCACAGTAATTCACATCTTTCTTTTTGAAAATGTGCCCGTATTCCTTTCTGAACCTGAGAAGTTGGCGCCTGTGTCCACCAAGGAATTTACTGGCTGGCCTCCTACATGGACAGTTTGCCTGGGCTTTTGGCGGCGAAGTGAAACAGAGCCCTGACCCCTTCATTCAGCTTCTTCAAGCATTATTGTCTCTTGCTTGGGTCTTTCTAGGTGCAGTTGAGGCCTGTCCACTCTAGTGGAGGGTCGTGCACCTCTCCTGGGGTTTTCAAGGCACTGATTTTTCCAGTGTCCTTCTTTCCTGCAGTAGGCACATTGATCCTTCCCCATGGCTTGGCGGTGCCCACTGGTTAGTCTCTCCGTGAGTGGGCCATGCTCTCCTTTTGCTGAGTCTCTAAGGTCTCTCATGGCAATTACTAGTATTTTAGCTAGTTTCTTTGTCTCTGTCGTGTTAGGGTCATCTCTGTTGTTATACACTCAATGAGCCACTTGTACCAAATCACTAAGATTTTTCCCTTCAAACCCTTCCAACTTCTTTTTCATGTCTGAGGCAGACTGACTGAGTCATAAAGGCAATACTTATTGCCCTCCTGTTCTCGGGACCTCCAGGCCGTTAGGGGTATAAAGCCTGTAGGCTTCCATCAGCCACTCTAGAAACATAGGCGGACATTCTCTTATAAGAGCCTGAAAATTCTGACTGACCTTAGATACATTCATAGGTTTCTTAGCTCTTCCGCAGAGGGTCATGTAAGAGCAACGGGTGATACCTGGTAAAGCCCTCTAGGCCTTGCTAGGAATTGAGATCCCACATTGTTCGTGTAGTGGCCAAAACAGATTCTGTCAAGTGGGGAGTGCCCTCTCGCTTACCATCAGGTTCACTCACTGCTTCCTGGGCCTCTGCCTGGAAGGGCTACCATTCCTCTGTTGTGGACAGCACGTGGAGAGGTTGCTGGCAGTCATTCCAGGTGGGCTGATGAGTATGGAAGGCATACAAGTACTAGTGTATGTGGGGGGCTGCTGGTTCGGGTTGGGGGTGAGGTTGGGGGGCCGGTGGGGGAGGGAGTGACTCAATAAGTTCCTGTTAGAAGTTTTCTATTTCTGGCCCTTAAAAACCTTATAGGGCGGGGGTGGAACCAAGGGGTCTGAAGCCAGCTCTCTGTCTCCCAGAGTTCTCCTGCAAAATGGGATAAAGCCGATTAGAGAAGAGAGATCAGGAGGGGAAGGGGAGGGGAAGTGAAGGGGAGGGGGGAGGGATTGGGGGAGGGTTACGGGGAGGAATGGCCTCCACCTTTGTGGTTTGGGAACTTGGACCGTTTGTTTTTCGGGTCCTGCCATGTTTCCTGAAACTTTGGAAACAAGGACCCTTTCTTTGAGAGAGGGAGTAAGTCTTTTATATTTGCAGGCTTCTTAGTGGCAATGTCAGCCCACACTTGAATTAAAGGGATCACATCAGGATGTCCTGGTTCCCCTTAACCATATCTATGAACTCTTAGTAATAGGGCATGGGAAAACTAGTCTTGCGTGGGTCAATCAGGGACTCCTTTTGCCCCATCACTTTTAAACAAATTGTATAGTCTCCAAGCTTTTGGGTTGAAACCACATCTTCTTGGTGAACGCATAGAGCAGGGGTCATCAACTACAACCTGTGGGCCACATACAGACAGCCGAGGACATTGATCCTTGCTACTGGGTGTATGTGCCCCATTTATTTTTTTTTTTGAACTTCAAAGCAAGATCTGCAGTGTGTACATGAATTTGTTCGTAATTTTTGTTTTTTTTTTAAACTATACTCTGTCCCTCCAATGGCCTGAGGTACAGTGAACTGGCCCCCTGGGTAAACAGTTTCAGGACCCCTGCCCTAAAGTATCCTGGACTTAGGGGTTACTAATCTCCCAGCCCTGAAACATCCCTGAACATTCTACCCGTTGTAGGAGGCACCATGGGAATTTGGACACCGGGTAATTTACAAGCCTTTACTCCAATTGAACCCAAGAAAATTCAAAATGACTTCGGCAGTTACTCTATTTTGGTCACTTTTGACTCCTCCTGTACTTCCCCATTATTTCCGTTTAACTCTATAACACAGAGCATGATGTTTTCATAACATTTAAAAAATGTATATATTCATATATATATATATATATATTTATAACTATGAAAGTCCACAACAAAAAGAAAATAATTTTTTCCCAAAATTAAAATTGAAGCGTTATAGGGTTAAAAAGAAGGATGGGTCTTATCAGCGGGTCCAAGACCTTAGCATCATAAATGAATCTGTGATCCCACTGAACCTAGTAGTGCCCAAACCTGTGCCCTCCTAGGGGAAAGTGTGAATGCTTTTATCCCTCTTCCTGTACTTCCAATGAACAAACACACATGTCTGGTATTCCTAAGATTTTTTTTGTTTCCTTTTGACACTCACCTAACTTCAAGGCCACTGTCAACTCACAAGCTTAGCCTTGTCGTAGTCAAACTGTTTACCTTTTAGACTGTTTGTTTTTCCCAGAAGTTATCGGGTGACTAAAGCTTCTGAACCAAGTGTGCCAGGTCCACGACTACCATCTCCTGGACCACCTCAACCTTATCCATCCTGGATAAAGTTGCCCTCAATGGACAACCCCTCCCAGCAGTGTAGGAAGGGTATGGACCCAAAGCCCCACTTCGCCCCTTTTGCCAGGAGGAAGTAGCTAGAGATGTCTTCGCCCAGTACCCCAAAGATTTGGGTCCATATCTCTTCAGGGGGGCAAATGTTAGGTAGCTATCCTAGGGACTGGGGCATCCATTATGCATGCCCATAGGGCCAAGATAAGAGCCCAGTTAGGAGAGGCATCCTGTGCATGCTCAGAGGTCCAGGTTTCTGGCCATGAAGGGGAGGTACACCTGGGTAGGTCCTGTACCTGGATTGACCAACCTAGGCCATGTAAATTCAATTCAGCCATTGGGGTCGGCCAGACTTGCCCACCATGCCTCCCTAACGCTCATAATACTCACTTGAGTGACAGACCAGACTGCTGCATGATTTCTCTCTCACTCAGAAAGGCTCTTTGTAGGCAGCAGGGCTGCACATGAGTGGCTGGTGGGTACTGTTCAGATGCATGGCTTTCTGCTTGCAAGGGTTTTTGTCTCAGCTGACTGGAAGGGAGGAGGTAGTACGTCTGGATCACAGAGTATCCATGTCCACAATTGAGGCTGCTCATTCCACAGTCCTGGCAGTGCTTTCTGAAAAACCTCTGCTTTGCAATATCACTCCTTGTAGATTAGAGTTGGAGGGGCTGGGAGCAAGGTATGCTGCCTCTTACTCCCAGTTGCAGGTTTCTGGATGCTGATTGTATCTCTTACAGAACCAGTTAGTGGGCTTGCTGTCTGCCTCAGGCTTTGTTCACGGAGATCCTCCAGCTTGTTGTTGGTGTGTGGCATGAGCAGAGGCTTCCTGCCAATCCCCCATGAGCAGTAGAGCTCCCATGGAGTGGACTCCATGTAAGCCGTACCCCAGACAGCACGCTTACATAGGAGGGTGGGCCCTGCAGGACAGAGAACCATTCCCCCTGTGGAATGGCCTCAGTGATCCACCTCCCTCACTGGCTAGCTGCTGGGGCTGTGGGCCCTAAGCTTCATGCCTGACTCAGGAATAGACACAGGGTGAGGCGACTCCAGTAGTTGTTTTGACTGGTGTAATCCAGCCTGAGATCATCCTTGCATGAGCCCTCTGCCCAGATTATTTTTGTTTCTTTTATGATCTTTTCATTAGGGGCTCCTACAACACTAACCGCAATCCATATATACATCAGCTTTTTGAAACACATCTGTACATTAATTGCCCTCATTATTCTCAAAATCTCCACTCTCCACCCAAGCCCCTGGCCTAAGCTCCTCATTTCCCCCCCCTCAATGCCCGCCACCCATCCCACATCAATCCTTGGAAATGTACTAATTCATTTGTCATATCTTCACCCACCTTTCTTTTGAGGTCAATGAAGATCCTTGTAATCGGTTCCCACTTTCCATCCTGCCCTTCCTCCACCCTCCCAGTATCTCCTCTCATAACACTGGTCCTAAAGGGCCCATCCACCCTGGATTCCCCGTGTTTGAAATTCCTATCGGTACTAGAATACCTTCTCTAGTTTGGCCAGATTAGTATGGTAGAACTGGGATCATGATAGTGGGGCAAGAGGAAGCATTAAGAACTAGAGGAAAGTTGTGTTTCATCTTTGCTGTCTCATACCCTGTATTCTTTCATCTCCTCTCTGAGATCCTTCTGTAAGGGGATGTCCAGTGCACTGCAAATAGGTTTTGGGTCTATACCCGGCAGTCCCCTCTCATTCTCCATGATAAGATTTTTTTGTTCTCATGATGCCTGTTGCCTTATCCCTTTGCAAATTTGTGATCACACAGGCTGGTATCCTTCCTCCATGTGGGCTCTGTTGCTTCTGAGCCAGATGGCTGCTTCTTTACCTTCAAGCCTTTAAGACCCCACACGCTATATCATTTGGTAGCTGGACACTATCGGCTTTCTTCACCACATTTGCTTATGCAGCCACTCTGTGGTCAGTGATTGTGTAGGGAAGGTGAGCATCGTAGAATGCCAATTTAATAAAACAGTGTTCTCGCAATGAGGGAGTCCTTGAGCGGAGGCCCTATGTCCATCTGCTACCTTAATGCTAAATCTATAAACATATGGACATAGATCTATTTCCCCATGCCCCTTTGTAAATATATGTACATGCCTTTATGTGGACGTCTATAACTGGCCCTTGCTTCCCAGCTCACTCTTCTATACCCTTTGATTTTCCTCTTGTGCCCACTGCTATGCTCAGTCTTCCTTTGGGTTTCAGTAATTCCTCTTGGTTACATTACCCTTGATCACGCCCTACCAGGCCTCCTACATCCCCCCTCACCACCGATTTCCATCACTTGTTGTTCCCTTGTCTCTGGGTTTCATGACACTACTTCCTTTCCCCCCACCGTGCTCACTCCCTTGCCCTATGGAAAGGGCCGGTCACATGTTTACTCCTCCAGATTGTTCATCCAGCCTCTCTTAATTAGACACACCTGTAAAGCTAATAACATGCACAAAACAAGACTGAGCAAAACCAAGCAACAAAAAGAAAAAAAACAAACAAAAATGAAAACAAAACCCAACCAAAATCCAATGACACTAGACGAAAACAACACTAACCAAGAAAGAAAAGTACAAGGACTGTGTGGTGAACTTTAGGAGTGTTTTCCAGTCTAGTCTTTTGGGGCACCGAGCCCTGACCACAAAGTCCACCTTTAGCATTCCCCGGGACTTTGATGCTCCGTTTTCTTTCTCTTCCGCTGCACTCTCTTAGTGTCATGCCTCGATGTGGCAGGATCAGTTCGGGCGCAGTTCCCACACTGTGTGTCCAGTGTTGTCCCCTCTAGGGCTATGGTTCTTTGAGGGACGTTTCTCATCGTGGGGCTGCCTGTGTGGTCTTCTCTGTGGACTGGCTTCTCTGATTGGGAACATCATCCTCAAGGTGTATTGGGCCAGGATGTGCTCCATTCTCCCCTCCTCCTCCTTGTTCTGCCCTGGGTTCTCTGATCAGATATGTCCCTCTCCACGAGCTGCAGATCCGGTGCCATCCTGCGAAATACAATCTTTGGGGGCTGCAAGGATGTGGGAGGGTTGGTGTCAGCTCAGATCTTTTGAGAGTCCAGGAGATATTGACTGTTCAATGGGCACAGTTCTGTGGGGCACCGTGCTCTTGGTCCAGACGCTGGTTTTATGTGGAAAGCCGCAGCTTTCACAGCCATTACAAGATTGCGCCGGTCAGTCAGGGCGGTGGCCCAATTATGTGGTAAACAACCACTTAGAGCATGCGCACTGTTTAGATGACCTAGTCATAACTCCACCCTGGAGTATGCTAATAAGGTTTCTGGTGAACACACTAATCAATGCACATCACGTCCCCATAGAGCGCATATAAGCAGCAGTGGTTTGGGGCTTCGGGGTTTTTTTCCGCATCTGCAAATCGAACCCGCATTAAATGCCTGTGGATGAATCCTGTTGTCGCACATCCTTCTTGCTGGCGAGACTGAGCGCGCGACAAGTGGTGCTGAAACATGGGAACGACCACCTCCGGCAGGAGCGGAGACCCCCTGTCATCAGGGGGGATTCAGAACCGCAAGACGTGGCAAGAAACGGTAAGTTCTGAGAGACATGAGCCTGAATGATTGTTAAGCCGCTTGCTGGTGCTTGAGTGTCGGCGTGTGAATACTTCCGCTTTCGGTTTTAACAGCGAGCAGGCAGCCGCTTTTTCTTTATCGCGCATAAAACGGGTGTAGATAAATCCGTGCACGCCCGTGTGTTAAGTCCTTGTATACATAAGAAGGCAACATGGGGAACGCGGCAATAAAGACTATGGTTACGGCTCTCGATGCCCTATTGAGTAAGAGAGCATTAAAAATTTCAGAACAGACTGTGTAAATTTGTAAAAAACATAGATGAGATAGGACCATGGTTTGTTTCCACAGGCTCGCTAACATCTGCGAGCTGGAATAAGCTAGGGTGAGACATAGACCGAGCTGCTGAAGCCGGACGGTTGAAGCCGGGGATTAGACCCATTTGGAAGCTAGTGAAAGTATGCATTGAGGACAAAGAGTGTGAGCAGCCATTACGCCCAGGGCAGCAGGCTTTAGAAGATGTTCAGAGGGCATGTCAGAAACAGAGCGGGAGGAAGAACAAGGAGCTCGTAGGAAGCAGTACAAAGCTGTTAAAAATGAGGAGGCTGCGCAGTTAAAAGAGGAAGTTGATCAACAGAAGAAGAGCCATGCCCGCCATTCGGAGCCATTGTACCCGTGGCGAGAACTAGAGCTTCTTGAGTTATCAGAGGAAAAAGAGGAACAGTTAGAGGAGGCAGCCGCTCGCTACAAGGAGGGACGGTATAATGCTTTTCAAGTAACCGCTGTGAGCCCGTCCGTGCCACCCCCTTATAGCGAGAACAGGCAGAAAGGGTGTGGATACTCCTTTTGCCCACCCGGTACCCGCATAGCAATACAACAAATGTACCCAGTATTTGAGGACCAGAATAATGCTCGTTATCATACGCCTTTAGAGCATAAGCAAGTGAAGGACTTAGCTGAAGCAGTAAGATCTTATGGTGTCAATGCAAATTATACTCAGTCCCTGATTGAGAGACTTACAGGCAATGCTATGACACCTGCTGATTGGACTTTTGTTACAAAAGCAGTCTTGACAACAGGACAGTATTTGGAGTGGAAATCCTTGTGGCAGGACCTATTAATGGCTCAGGCTAGGGAAAATGCCACAGCGGGGCAACCCGCATGGAATTTTGAAATGCTGACAGGTCAGGGAAGATGGGTTAACAATCAAACAGCCTTCCCAATACAGGTATATCAACAAATAAATACTGCCGCGAGCAAGGCATGGAGGACCTTGCCTAATAAAGGAGAGGTTAGAGGTAACTTAACTAAAATTATACAGGGACCTACTGAGCCTTTCTCAGATTTTGTCGCCCGTATGTTGGAAGCGGCAGGAAAAATCTTTGGAGATCAGGACACAGCCATGCCTCTCATTGAGCAGTTAGTTTTTGAGCAGTGTACTAAAGAATGTAGAACAGTTCTAACGCCCTGGAAGTCCAAAGGACTGCAGGCATGGATGAAGGCTTGCAGGGAAGTTGGTGGTCCTTTGACAAATGCAGGATTGGCTGCTGCAGTATTGGAGGCCCAAAAAAGAGGCCCCCTAAAATGCTTTCAGTGTGGTAAGGAAGGACACATTAAAAAACATTGCCCTACTGGCACCGCGAGTCAAACTGGGATAGGGACCAAAAGGACCCCGGGAGTTTGCCCTCGGTGTGGTAAGGGTAGACATTGGGCCAACGAATGCAGATCTGTGAAAGATAGCAAGGGGCGCCCCCTAGAGCAAAATGACCAGGAGCCAAAAAACGGGAAGCGGGGCCCTCGTCCCCAGGGCCCGCAGATGTATGGGGCAATCCAGGAGGACGGCCTCCGCCCACTGGGGAGGCCACTCCCAAAAGGGCCACTGCAGGATCCGCAGGGGTGGACCTCAGTGCCACCACCAGAGCAGTACTATCGCCATAGCAGGGATGCCAGCCCATCCCTATGGATTTTTATGGTCCCCTTCCAGAAGGCACCGTGGGCTTGCTGCTTGGTAGGTCCTCCACCACCTTAAAAGGCTTAATTGTGCACCCAGGAGTCATTGATCAGGATTTTACAGGACAAGTGAAGGCAATGTGCTCCTCCCCACGGGGAATATATGCCATCTCACCTGGAGACCGTATCGCGCAGCTCTTGGTGTTGCCTAGCAAGCATGCACTGTTCCCAAGTACTAAAGTTAGTAGAGAAAAAATGAGCTTTGGATCATCAGGAGAAGCTGGGGCCTTTTTCTCAGTGCAGTTGGATCAACGCCCAACTTTGACATTGGACATTGAAGGGAAAACCTTTGAAGGTATATTAGACACAGGGGCAGACAAAAGCATTATATCCACCAAATGGTGGCCTTCCTGTTGGCCGGTAACATAATCTTCACAGTCTCTACAAGGACTCGGGTATGCATCCATGCCTATGATAAGCACCAGACGGTTGCACTGGAAAGCTGAGGAAGGACAATCAGGCCAGTTCCAACCATATGTCCTCCCCTTACCTGTAAATTTGTGGGGAAGGGACATGTTGACACACCTAGGATTAGTACTAACCAATGATTACTCACCTATAAGTCAAGTACTTATGCAAAAAATGGGATATGTACCGGGAAAGGGAGTTGGGAAACACCTACAGGGTCGTCCTGAACCAGTAGAGGTAGCAGTGAAGAAAGATCGCACAGGTCTGGGTTTTTCCTAGGGGCCACTGCGGAGCCGCTACCCATTCCGTGGCTCTCAGCAGAGCCAGTTTGGGTACCACAGTGGCCGCTCCCAGTAGAAAAATTAATTGCGGCACAAAGGCTAGTTAAGGAACAGCTAGAACTAGGACATTTAGAACCATCCGTGTCCCCCTGGAACACACCCATATTTGTTATTAAGAAAAAATCAGGGAAGTGGAGATTGTTGCATGATTTAAGAGCCATCAACGCCCAAATGTCACTCAAGGCCCTGTGCAGAAAGGCCTCCCATTGCTATCTGCAATACCTACCAAAGGCTGGACCGTCATTATAATAGACATTAAGGATTGTTTTTTCTCCATCCCTTTGCATAAGAAAGATAAGGAAAGATTTGCCTTTACCCTACCCTCCATTAATCATGAAGAACCTGACAAGCACTTTCAGTGGCGAATTTTGCCACAGATAATGGCCACTAGTCCTACTATGTGCCAGTTGTTTGTGGATCACGCCCTAGCACCCGTCAGAGAAAAATTTGGTCAGTTAAAAATCTACCATTACATGGATGACATATTAATAACTGGAGAAGAGGAGCCAGATGTGCAGCAGGGATACAGCGAGGTAGTTAAGGAATTAGAATCCCATCAGTTAGCCATAGCACCAGATAAGGTCCAACAATCTTCAATTGGACAGTTTTTAGGAGCCACAATAAGCCCATGTCACATAATGCCTCAAAAATTGACTATACGGAAGGATCAGTTAAAGATATTAAATGATTTTCAAAAGTTGCTAGGAGATATCAATTGGCTCCGCCCATATTTAAAGGTTTCCACTGCTGACCTTAAGCCATTGTTCAATATCTTGGAAGGAGAAAGCCATATTACTTCTCCTCGAGAAATTACTCCTCAAGCCCAGAAAGTATTAGAACAGGTTGAAAAGGCCATTTCTGAAGTGCAGTTAGATAGAATAGACATAAAATCTCCTTTTCAGCTGTGCATTCTAAAAACTGCCTGCGCTCCTACTGCGGTCTTGTGGCAGACTGGGCCTTTGTTGTGGATCCATGCCCACTCCTCACCTTCCAAAACTATTGAACACTACCCTTCTATGGTAGCCACAATGGCCCTAAGGGGTGTTAAGACAGCTATTATGCATTTTGGAAGAGAGCCTAGCAGCGTCATTGTCCCATATACTAGTGAGCAAGTTTCTACACTGTGCGCCACTACGGATGAGTGGGCAATTTTTAAATGCAGTTTTAATGGACTAATAGACAACCATTATCCTAAACATTCCTTGTTGCAATTTGTGACTGCTCATCCAGTAATTTTTCCCCGTGTCACTGTTAACAACCCCATTAAGGAAGCTTTAGACATTTATACAGATGGCTCTAAAACAGGCAAAGGATGTTATGTAATAAACGATCAAGTGACTACATTACAATTTTTAGCTGATGCACCCCAATTAGTAGAATGTTTGGTGGTCTTAGAAGTTTTTAAGAAATTCACGGAGCCAATTAACATCATATCTGACTCCCATTACGTAGTCAACGTGGTGTCTAAGCTGGAAATTGCTGGCTACATTAAGCAATCCAGCAAGGTAGCAGACATCTTGTCTCAAATTAGAAAATGTATTTTGCAACGAAAACACCCATTTTATATTCAGCATATACGTGCTCATAGCTTGCTCCCGGGACCCATGGTAAAAGGTAATGATTTGGCTGATCAAGCTAAACTTGCTAAAGACTTTCATGAGCTGTATCATGTGCCTGCTGCCACCCTACGCATTAAGTTTCCAATTACTCGCGCAGAGGCTCGCACTATTGTGTTGCAGTGCGCCAAGTGTGCAGAATTTATTTCCAAACCCTCGGTCGGGGTAAACCCTCGAGGCGTCCGTCCTCTCGACATCTGGCAAATGGACGTTACCCACGTATCTGCTTTTGGAAAGTTGCAGTACGTGCATGTGTCAGTGGACACCAGTTCTGGCATTGTACATGCAACACCCCTAACGGGGGAAAAATCCAGCCAATAATTCAACACTGCTTAGAAGCCTGGAGTGCATGGGGCAAGCCCACCATGTTAAAAACAGATAATGGGCCTGCATACACTTCCACCAAGTTCCGACAGTTTTGCTTGCAAATGCAAGTGAAGCACTTCACGGGTTTGCCGTACAATCCCCAAGGGCAAGGAATTGTGGAACGATGTCATCGCACTCTAAAGCAATATTTATCAAAGCAAAAAGGGGGAATAGAGACCGTGACAGTCACTACCCCTAGAATGGCTTTATCTCTAACCCTTTTCACCCTAAATTTTTAAAATTTGGATGAGAAAGGCCAATCAGCTGCAGACAGACACGGGCAATGGCCAAAGCCACCAAAGGAAATGGCCCGGTGGAAAAATGTCCTAGACAACAAATGGTATGGCCCAGACCCCATATTAATCAGGTCCAGGGGAGCAATTTGTGTTTTTCCACAGGAAGAAGAAAACCCCATCTGGGTGCCAGAGAGACTGGTGAGACTAATTAAGAAGGAGGATGAAGATCGTGGGAGCAGAAAGAATGAAGAGGACAGCGATCCATCCAGCGCTACTATTGATGCTAATGGTGATATGGGCCCCGGTAGCACAGGGAATTAAGAACAGTATTGTGTATCAAACCGCTGAAGCGTTACTGCAATGTCAGCGTGTGGATGCCCATCTGACCTCTGGCATTTTATTATTAAATCAAAAAACAGATTTGCTCCAGCAGCAAATCAACCAGCTTACCACTATGGTACAATTAAGCTGTGTCTCTTCCACCACAGCGCTTTGCATCACTCAAGTGTTATATGATAATTTTAGAGCATTGAGTGATAATATTTCTCAGTATCTCACAGGACAATGGACCAAAGAGTTGAACCAGCTGCAAGAAGACCTCCTGAATCAAGTTGTCCGATTGAATGGAACACGCGTGGAACCCCTTACCCTTGAAAAATTTTCTTCTTGGCTTTCATCTGCATTTACCTACTTTAAGGAGTGGGTGGGGGTGTTTACATTTGCTGCAATAATGTGCTGTGGAGGGGTGTTGTTGCTATGGTTGCTCTGCAAACTGAAAGCACAGCAAAGGCGTGACAAGGTCATCATTGCGCAGGCGCTCTTAGCGATTGAGCGCGGTGGTTCCCATGATCTTTGGCTTCCTTTGTTAAAAGAAAACTAACCCCCATAAGTTGTCAGCTCTCGCACCCCAAGGGGAAGACCCCATTGCACTGGGAAGAGTGACAGAAAATGGATCATGGCCAGCCGTTGCACCATGCGGAGCTCTGCTCATTGCACGCATCAGGGTGACCAGATTTGGGTTCTTTTATCCATCTTCATCTCCTGGGGCTGCTGGAGGCTCCGGGGTGGATCGATGGATTAGGCCTAAAATAAATAAGAAAGGAGGAGATGTGGGAAGCCGCAGCTCTCGCCGCCATTACAAGATGGCGCCGGGCAGTCAGGGCAGTGGCCCAGTTAAGTGGTAAACAACCACTTAGAGCATGCGCACTGCTTAGATGACGTAGTCATAACTCCACCCTGGTGTATGCTAATAAGGGTTCTGGCGAACGCACCAATAAATGCACAGCACGTCCCCATAGAGCGCATATAAGCAGCAGTAGTTTGGGGCTTTGGGGTCTTTTTTCCGCATCTGCAAATCGAATCCGCATTAAACGCCTGTGGTAGAATCCTGTTGTGGTGCGTCCTTCTTGCTGGCAAGACTGAGCGCGTGACAGTAGTGAATATGACTTTGTTGTTAACCAGTTGTGTGTCTCTGGGTAAACTCCTGTGTGTTTTTGAATGAGTTTTCTCATCTGGAAAGTAAATGTACTGGATTATCCAGACTCCCATGTCAGCAAGTTATCGAGAGGGGTTAATCAGAGACTGTTTCATATAGTGTGTACCTGCGCGCTGCATTCTAGACCTGGGGTGGCAATTATGCGCTCAGGATAGAGATGGTGTCCAGCAGGTGACATACGTGGCTCCATATTGAAACAGGAAGCCCACTGTGGAGATTTGGTCCTTCCGTTGATGGCCACCGGCCACCTAGTCTTCTCCTGCTATAACTGCTTCACTGGCTCAGCAGCTGAGCCAGGAGCCAGTGCCATCATAACCAAGTGGCTAACTGGGACAAAGGGCAGATAGATATTTGTTATCTTGTTGTCTTGGGAAGCCCACCTAACCACCATGCAAACCTTCTGGTGTGAGTTAACTGTGGAAGGAATCATAGGCTCACAGTAATTCACATCTTTCTTTTTGAAAATGTGCCCGTATTCCTTTCTGAACCTGAGAAGGTGACCCCTCCGTCCACAAAGAAATTTACTGGCTGGCCTCCTACATGGAGAGTTAGCCTGGGCTTTTGGCGGCGAAGTGAAACAGAGCCCTGACCCCTTCATTCAGTTTCTTCAAGCATTATGGTCTCTTGCTTGGGTCTTTCTAGGTGAAGATCAGGCCCGTCCACTCTAGTGGAGGGTCGTGCACCTCTCCTGGGGTTTTCAAGGCACTGATTTTTCCAGTGTCGTTCTTTCCTGCAGTAGGCACATTGATCCTTCCCCATGGCTTGGCGGTGCCAACAGGTTAGTCTCTCCGTGAGTGGGCCATGCTCTCCTTTTCCTGAGTCTCTGGGGTCTCTCATGGCAATTACTAGTATTTTAGCTAGTTTCTTTGTCTCTGTCGTGCTAGGGTCATCTCTGTTGTTATACACTCAATGAGCCACTTGTACCAACTCACTAAGATTTTTCCTTCAAACCCTTCCCACTTCTTTTTCATGTCTGAGGCAGACTGACTGAGTCATAAAGGCAATACTTATTGCCCTCCTGTTCTCAGGGCCTCCAGGCCGTTAGGGGTATAAAGCCCGTAGGCTTCCATCATCCACTCTAGAAAGGCAGGCAGACACTCTCTTATAAGAGCCTGAAAATTCTCACTGACCTTAGATAAATTCATAGGTTTCCTAGCTCTTCCGCAGTGGGTCATGTAAGAGCAACAGTTGATACCTGGTAAAGCCCTCTGGGCCTTGCTAGGAATTGAGATCCCACATAGTTCGTGTAGTGGCCAAAAGAGTTTCTCTCAAGAGGGGAGTGCCTGCTCGCTGACCATGAGATTCACTGACTGCTTACTGGGCCTCTGTCTGGAAGGGCTATCCTTCCGCGTTGTGAACAGCACCTGGAGAAGTTGCTGGCAATCATTCCAGGTGGGCTGATGATTATGGAAGACATACCAGTACTACTGTGTGGGGGGGGTGCTGGTTGGGGGTGGGGGTGCGGTTGGGGGGCCAGTGGGGGAGGGAGTGAATCAATAAGGGCCTGTTGGAAGTTTTCTATTTCTGGCCCCTAGAAACCTTATAGGGCGGGGGTGGAACCAAGGGGTCTGAAGCCAGCTCTCCGATTCCCAGAGTTCTCCTGCAAAATGGGATAGAGCCGATTAGGGGAGAGAGATCGGGGGGGGGTCAGGGGAGGGGAAGCTAGGTGGTGGCGGAGGGGGTGGGGGAGGGGGAGACGGAGGGATGGCATCCACCTATGTGGTTTTGGGAAATTGGATCGTTTGTTTTTCCAGTCCTGCCATGTTTCCTGAAACCTTGGAAACAAGGACCCTTTCTTTGAGGGCGGGAGTAAGTCTTTTATATTTGCAGGCTTCTTAGTGGCAATGTCAGCCCACACTTGAATTAAAGGGAACAGATCGGGATGTCCTGGTTCCCCTTAACCATAACTATGAACTCTTAGTAATAGAGGATGGGAAAACTAGTCTTGCGTGGGTCAATCAGGGACTCCTTCTGCCCAATCACTTTTGAACAAATTGTAGAGTCTCCAAGCTTTTGGGCTGAAACCACATCCTCTTGGTGAACGCCTAGAGCAGGGGTCCTCAAACTACAACCTGTGGGCCACATGCAGACAGCCGAGGACATTGATCCTTTCTGCCGGGTTTATGTGCCCCATTTATTATTTTTTTTGAACGTCAAATCAAGATGAGCATTGTGCACATGAATTTGTTCGTAAATTTTGTTTTTTTTAAACTATACTCTGTCCCTCCAATGGCCTGAGGGACAGTGAACTGGCCCCCTGGGTAAACAGTTTCAGGACCCCTGCCCTAAGGTATCCTGGACTTAGGGGTTGCTAATTTCCCAGCCCTGAAACATCCCTGAACATTCTACCCATTGTAGGAGGGACCCTGGGAATTTGGACCCCGGGTAATTTACAAGCCTTTACTCCAATTGATCCCAAGAAAATTCAAAATGACTTAGGCAGTTACTCTAGTTTGGTCACTTTTGACTCCTCCTGTACTAGCCCATTATTTCCATTTAACTCTATAACGCGGGGCATGATGTTTTCCTAACATTTAAAAATGTATATATTAATATATATTTATATATTTATAAGTATAAAAATCCACAACAAAAAGAAAATAATTTTTTCCCAAAATTAAAATTGAAGCGTTATAAGGTTAAAAAGAAGGTTGGGTCTTATCAGCGTGTCCAAGACTTTAACCTCATAAATGAATCAGTGATCCCACTGCACCTAGTAGTGCCCAAACCTGTGCCCTCCTAGGGGAAAGTGTGAATGTTTTTATCCCTCTTCCTGTACTTCCAATGAACAAAAACATATGTCTGGTAATCCTAAGATTTTTTTTGTTTCCTGTGACACTCACCTAATTTCAAGGCCATTGCCATCACACAAGCTTAGCCTTGTCGTAGTCAAACTGTTTGCCTTTTAGACCGTTTGTTTTTCCCAGAAGTTATCGGGTGACTAAAGCTTCCGAACCAAGTGTGCCAGGTCCACGACTACCATCTCCGGGACCACCTCAACGTTATCCATACTGGATAAAGTTGCCTTCAATGGACAACCACTCTCAGCAATGTAAGAAGCGTATGGACCCAAAACCCCACTGGGCCCCTTTTTCCAGCAGGAAGTAGCTAGAGATGTCGTCGCCCAGTACCCCAAAGATTTGGGTCCATATCTCTTCAGGGGGGCAAATGTTAGGTAGCTATGCTAGGGACTGGAGTATCCGTTATGCATGCCCATAGGGCCAAGATAAGAGCCCAGTTAGGAGAGGCACCCTGTGCATGCTCAGAGGTCCAGATTTCTGGCCATGAAGGGGAGGTACACCTGGGTGGGTCCTGTACCTGGATTGACCAACCTAGGCCATGTAAATTCAATTCAGCCACTGGGTTCGGCCAGACTTACGCACCACGCCTCCCTAACGCTCATAAAACTCACTTGAGTGACAGACCAGACTTCTGTGTGATTTCTCTCTAACTCAGGAAGGCTCTTTGGAGGCAGCAGGGCTGCACATGAGTGGCTGGTGGATACTGTTCAGATGCATGGCTTTCTGCTTGCAGGGGTTTTTGTCTCAGCTGACTGTAAGGGAGGAGGTAGTACGTCTGGATCACAGAGTATCCATGTCCACAAATGAGGCTGCTCATTCCACAGTCCTGGCAGTGCTTTATGAAAGCCCTCTGCTTTGCAATGTCACTCCTTGTAGATTACAGTGGGAGTGGCTGGCACCAAGGAATACTGCCTCTTACTCCCAGTTACAGGTTTCTGGATGCTTATTGTATCTCTTACAGCATCAGTTAGTGGGCTTGCTGTCTGCCTCAGGCTTTGTTCACGGAAATCCTCCAGCTAGTTGGTGGTGTGTGCGCATGAGCAGAGGCTTCCTGCCAATCCCCCATGAGTAGTAGAGCTCCCATGGTGTGGACTCCATGAAAGCCGTGCCCCAGACAGCACGCTTACAAAAGAGGGTGGGCCCTGCAATACAGAGGACCATTCCCCCTGTGGAATGGCCTCAGAGACCCATCTCCCTCAATGGCCAGCTGCTGGGGCTGTGGGCTCTAAGCTTCATGCCTGACTCAGGAATAGACACAGGGTGAGGAGACTCCAGTAGCTGTTTTGACTGGTCTAATCAAGCCTGAGATCATCCTTGCATGAGCCCTTTGCCCAGATTATTTTTGTTTCTTTTATGATCTTTTTATTAGGGGCTCCTACAACACTAACCACAATCCATATATACATCAGCTGTTTGAAGCACATCTGTACATTAATTGCCCTCCTTATTATCAAAATATCCACTCTCCACCCAATCCCCTGGTTTCAGCTCCTCATTTCCCCCACCCCACTCAATGCCCGCCACCCATCACTAATCAATCTTTTGAAATGTACTAATTCTTTTGTCATATCTTCACCCACCTTTCTTTTGAGGTCAATGAAGATCCTTGTAATCGGTTCCCACTTTCCATCCTGCCCTTCCTCCACCTTCCCAGTATCTCCACTCAAAACACTGGTCCTAAATGGCCCATCCACCCTGGATTCCCCGTGTTTGAAATTCCTATCGCTACTAGAATACCTTCTCTAGTTTGGCCAGATTAGTATGGTAGAACTGGGAGCATGATAGTGGGGCAAGAGGAAGCATTAAGAACTAGAGGAAAGTTGTGTTTCATCTTTGCTCTCTCATACCCTGTATTCTTTAATCTCCTCTCTGAGATCCTTCTGTAAGGGGATGTCCAGTGCACTGCAAATAGGTTTTGGGTCTATACCCGGCAGTCCCCTCTCATTCTCCATGATAAGATTTTTTTGTTCTTATCATGCCTGTTGCCTTATCCCTTTGAAACTTTGTGATCACACAGGCTGGTATGCTTCCTCCATGTGGGCTCTGTTGCTTCGGAGCTAGATGGCTGCCTCTTTACCTTCAAGCCTTTAAGACCCCACACCCTATATCTTTTGGTAGCTGGACACCATCGGCTTTCTTCACCACATCTGCTTATGCAGCCGCTTTGCGGTTAGTGATCGTGTATGGAAGGTGAGCATCGTAGAATGCCAATTTAATAGAAGAGTGTTTTTGCAATGAGGGAGTCCTTGAGCGGAGGCCCTATGTCCATCTGCTACCTTAATACTAAATCTATAAACATATGGACATAGATCTATTTCCCCATGCCCCTTTGTAATTATATATACATGCCTTTATTTAGACGTCTATAACTGGCCCTTGCTTCCCAGCTCACTCTCCTATACCCTTTGATTTTCCTCTTGTGCCCACTGCCATGCTCAGTCTTCCTTTGGGTTTCAGTAATTCCTCTTGGTTACATTACCCTTGATCACGCCCTACCAGTCCTCCTACATCCCCCTCACCACCGATTTCCATCACTTGTTGTTCCCTTGTCTCTGGGTTTCTTGACACCACTTCCTTTCCCCCCACTGTCCTCACTCCCATGCCCAATGGAAAGGACCGGTCACATGTTTACTCCTCCAGATTGTTCATCCAGCCTCTCTTAATTAGACAGACCTGTAAAGGTAATAACATGCACAAAACAAGACTGAGTAAAACCAAGCAGCAAAAAGAAAAAAAACAAACAAAAATGAAAACAAACCCAACCAAAATCCAATGTCACTAAAAGAAAACAACACTAACCAAGAAAGAAAAGTACAAGGACTGTGTGGTGAAATTTAGGAATGTTTTCCAGTCCAGTCTGTTGGGGCACCGAGCCCTGACCACAAAGTCCACCTTTGACATTCCCTGGGGACTTTGATGCTCCGTTTTCTTTCTCTTCCGCTGCACTCTCTTAGTGTCATGCCTCGATGTGGCAAGATCAGTTCGGGCGCCGTCCCACACTGTGTCTCCAAGGTTGTCCACTCTAGGGCTATGGGTCTTTGAGGGACGTTTCTCATCGTGGGGCTGCCCGTGTGGTCTTCTCTGTGCACTGGCTTCTCTGATTGGGAACATCATCCTCAAGGTATATTGGGCCAGGATGTGCTCCATTCTCCCCTCCTCCCCCTTGTTCTGCCCTGTGTTCTCTGATCAGATATGTCCCTCTCCGCGAGCTGCAGATCCGGTGCCATCCTGTGAAATACAATCTTTGTGGGCTGCAAGGATGTGGGGGGTGGGTATCAGCTCAGATCTTTTGAGAGTCCAGGAGATATTGACTGATCGATGGGCACATTTCTGTGGGGCACCGGGTTCTTGGTCCAGACGCTGGTTGTGAATATGACTTGGTTGTTAACCAGTTGTGTGTCTCTGGGTCAACTCCTGTGTGTTTTTCAGTGAGTTTTCTCATCTGGAAAGTAAATGTACTGGATTATCCAGACTCCCATGTCAGCAAGTTATCGAGAGGTGTTAATCAGACACTGTTTCATATAGTGTGTACCTGCGCGCTGCATTCTAGACCTGGGGTGGCAATTATGCGCTCAGGATAGAGATGGTGTCCAGCAGGTGACAGACGTGGCTCCATATTGAAACAGGAAGCCCACTGTGGAGATTTGGTCCTTCCGTTAATGGCCACAGGCCACCTAGTCTTCTCCTCTATAACTGCTTCACTGGCTCAGCAGCTGAGCCAGGAGCCAGTGCCATCATAACCAAGTGGCTAACTGGGAGAAAGGGCAGATAGATATTTGTTATCTTGTTGTCTTGGGAAGCCCACCTACCCTCCATGCAAACCTTCTGGTGTGAGTTATCTGTGGAAGGATTCATAGACTCACAGTAATTCACATCTTTCTTTTTGACAATGTGCCCATATTCCTTTCTGTACCTGAGAAGGTGGCCCCTGTGTCCACCAAGAAATTTACTGGCGGGCCTCCTATATGGAGAGTTAGCCTGGGCTTTTGGCGGCGAAGGGAAACAGAGCCCTGACCCTTTCATTGTGCTTCTTCAAGCATTATTGTCTCTTACTTGGGTTTTTCTAGGTGCAGATGAGGCCCGTCCACTCTAGTGGAGGGTCGTGCACCTCACCTGGGGTTTTCAAGGCACTGATTTTTCCAGTGTCGTTCTTTCCTGCAGTAGGCACATTGATCCTTCCCCATGGCTTGGCGGTGCCCACAGGTTAGTCTCTCCTTGAGTGGGCCATGCTCTCCTTTTCCTGAGTCTCGGGGTCTCTCATGGCAAATACTAGTATTTTAGCTAGTATCTTTGTCTCGTCGTGCTAGGGCCATCTCTATTGTTATACACTCAATGAGCCACTTGTACAAAATCACTAAGATATTTCCCTTCAAACCCTTCCCACTTCTTTTTCATTTCTGAGCCAGATTCACTGAGTAATAAAGGCAATACTTATTGCCCTCCTGTTCTCGGCGCCTCAGGGCCATTAGGGGTATAAAGCCCATAGGCTTCCATCATCCACTCTAGAAAGGCAGGCAAACATTCTTTTATAAGAGCCTGAAAATTCTCACTGACCTTAGATAAATTCATAGGTTTCCTAGCTCTTCCGCAGAGGGTCATGTAAGAGCAACAGTTGATACCTGGTAAAGCCCACTGGGCCTTGCTAGGATTTGAGATCCCACATTGTTCGTGTAGTGGCCAAAAGAGTTTCTCTCAAGTGGGGAGTGCCCGCTCGCTGACCATCAGGTTCACTGACTGCTTACTGGGCCTCTGTCTGGAAGGGCTACCCTTCCTCCGTTGTGAACAGCACCTGGAGAAGTTGCTGGCAATCATTCCAGGTGGGCTAATGAGTATGGAAGAAATACCAGTACTAGTGTGTGTGGGGTCTGCTGGTTGAGGGTGGGGGTGAGGTTGGGGGGCCGGTGTGGGAGGGAGTGACTCAATAAGGGCCTGTTAGAAGTTTTCTATTTCTGGCCCCTAGAAACCTTATAGGGCGGGGGTGGAACTAAAGGGTCTGAAGCCAGCTCTCTGATTCCCAGAGTTCTCCTGCAAAATGGGATAAAGCCGATTAGGGGAGAGAGATCGGGAGGGGAGAGGAGCGGAAGGGAAGGGGAGGGATAGAGGGAGGGGGAAGGTACGGGGAGGGATGGCCTCCACACATGTGGTTTTGGGAACTTGGACCGTTTGTTTTTCCGGTCCTGCCATGTTTCCTGAAAACTTGGAAACAAGGACCCTTCTTTGAGGGAGGGAGTAAGTCTTTTATATTTGCAGGATTCTCTAGTGGCAATGTCAGCCCACATTTGAATTAAAGGGATCAGATCGGGATGTCCTGGTTCCCCTTAACCATAACAATGACTCTTAGTAATAGGGGATGGGAAAACTAGTCTTGCGTGATTCAATCAGGGACTCCTTCTGCCCCATCACTTTTAAACAAATTGTAGAGTCTCCAAGCTTTTGCGTTGAAACCACATCCTCTTGGTGAACGCGGAGAGCAGGTGTTCTCAAACTACCGCCTGTGGGCCCCAAGGAGACAGCCAAGGACATTGATTCTTTATGCCGGGTGAATGTGCCCCATTTATTTTTTTTTTGAACTTCAAATCAAGATGTGCATTGTGCAAATGAATCTGTTCGTAATTTTTTTTTTAAACTATAGTATGTCCCTGCAATTGCCTGAGGGAGAGTGAACTGGCCCCCTAGGTAAACAGTTTTAGGACCCCTGCCCTAAGGTATCCTGGACTTAGGGGTTACTAATCTCCCAGCCCTGAAACATCCCTGAACATTCTACCCATTGTAGAATGGGAATTTGGACCCCGGGTAATTTACAAGCCTTTACTCCAATTGAACCCAAGAAAATTCAAAATACTTAGGCAGTTACTCTATTTTGATCACTTTTGACTTCTCCTGTACTAGCCCATTATTTACATTTAACTCTATAACGCGGAGCAGGATGTTTTCATAACATTTTAAAAAATGTATATATTAATATATATATATATTTATGAAAGTCCACAACTAAAAGAAAATAATTTTTCCCAAAATTAAAATTGAAGCGTTATAGGGTTAAAAAGAATGATGGGTTTTATCAGCGGGTCCAAGACCTTAGCATCATAAATGAATCAGTGATCCCACTGCACCTAGTAGTGCCCAAACCTGTAACCTCCTAGGGGAAAGTGTGAATGCTTTTATCCCTCTTCCTGTACTTCCAATGCACAAACACACATGTCTGGTATTCCTAAGATTTTTTTTGTTTCCTGTGACACTCACCTAATTTCAAGGCCACTGCCATCACACAAGCTTAGCCTTGTCACAGTCAAAGTGTTCACCTTTTAGACCGTTTGTTTTTCCCAGAAGTTATCGGTGACTGAAGCTTCCGAACCAAGTGTGCCAGGTCCACGACTACCATCTCCTGGACCACCTCAACCTTATCCATCCTGGATAAAGTTGCCCTCAATGGACAACCCCTCCCAGCAGTGTAGGAAGGGTATGGACCCAAAGCCCCACTGGGCCCCTTTTTCCAGCAGGAAGTAGCTAGAGATGTCGTCGCCCAGTACCCCAAAGATTTGGGTCCAGATCTCTTCAGGGGGGCAAATGTTAGGTAGCTATGCTAGGGACTGGGGCATCCGTTATGCATGCCCATAGGGCCAAGATAAGAGCCCAGTTAGGAGAGGCACCCTCTGCATGCTCAGAGGTCCAGGTTTCTGGCCATGAAGGGGAGGTACACCTGGTTGGGTCCTGTACCTGGATTGACCAACCTAGGCCATGTAAATTCAATTCAGCCACTGGGATCGGCCAGACTTACCCAACACGCCTCCCTAACGCTCATAAAACTCACTTGAGTGCCAGAACAGGCTTCTGCATTATTTCTCTCTCACTCAGGAAGGCTCTTTGGAGGCAGCGGGGCTGCACATGAGTGGCTGGTGGATACTGTTCAGATGCATGGCTTTCTGCTTGCAAGGGTTTTTGTCTCAGCTGACTGTAAGGGAGGAGGTAGTACGTCTGGATCACAGAGTATCCATGTCCACAAATGCGGCTGCTCATTCCACAGTCCTGGAAGTGCTTTATGAAAACCCTCTGATTTGCAATGTCACTCCTTGTAGATTAGAGTTGGAGGGGCTGGGACCAAGTTATGCTGCCTCTTACTCCCAGTTGCAGGTTTCTGGATGCTGATTGTATCTCTTACAGCATCAGTTAGTGGGCTTGTTGTCTGCCTCAGGCTTTGTTCACGGAGATCCTCCAGCTAGTTGGTGGTGTGTGCGCATGAGCAGAGGCTTCCTTCCAATCCCCCATGAGTAGTAGAGCTCCCATGGTCTGGACTCCATGAATGCCGTGCCCCAGACAGCACTCTTATAAAGGAGGGTGGGCCCTGCAGGACAGAGTACCATTCCCCCTGTGGAATGGCTCAGAGACCCACCTCCCTCTCTGGCCAGCTGCTGGGGCTGTGTGCCCTAAGCTTCATGCCTGACTCAGGAATAGACACAGGGTGAGGAGACTCCAGTAGCTGTTTTGACTGGTCTAATCCAGCCTGAGATCATGCTTGCTTGAACCCTCTGGCCAGATTATTTTTGTTTCTTTTATGATCTTTTTATTAGGGGCTCTTACAACACTAACCACAATCCATATATACATCAGCTGTTTGAATCACATCTGTACATTAATTGCCCTCATTTTTCTCAAAATATCTACTCTTCACCCAAGCCCCTGGGCTCAGCTCCGCATTTTTTCCCTCCTCAATGCCCGCCACCTATCCCTCATCAAACCTTGGGAATGTACTAATTCTTTTGTCATATCTTCACCCACCTTTCTTTTGAGGTCAATGAAGATCCGTGTAATCGGTTCCCACTTTCCATCCTGCCCTTCCTCCACCTTCCCAGTATCTCCACTCATAACACTGGTCCTAAAGGGCCCATCCACCCTGGATTCCCCGTGTTTGAAATTCCTGTCTGTACTAGAATACCTTCTCCAGTTTGGCCAGATAGTATGGAAGAACTGGGATCATGATAGTGGGGCAAGAGGAAGCATTAAGAACTAGAGGAAAGTTGTGTTTCATCTTTGCTGTCTCATACCCTGTATTCTTTAATCTCCTCTCTGAGCTCCTTCTGTAAGGGGATGTCCAGTGCACTGCAAATAGGTTTTGGGTCTATACCCGGCAGTGCCCTCTCATTCTCCATGATAAGATTTTATGTTCTCATGATGCCTGTTGCCTTAACCCTTTGAAACTTTGTGATCACACAGGCTGGTATGCTTCCTCCATGGGGGCTCTGTTGCTTCTGAGCCAGATGGCTGCTTCTTTACTTTCAAGCCTTTAAGACCCCACACGCTATATCTTTTGGTAGCTGGACACCATCGGCTTTCTTCACCACATTAGCTTATGCAGCCGCTTTGTGGTCAGTGATCGTGTAGGGAAGGTGGGCATCGTAGAATGCCAATTTAATAGAGCAGTGTTCTTGCAATGAGGGAGTACTTGAGCGGAGGCCCTATGTCCATCTGCTACCTTAATACTAAATCTATAAACATATGGACATAGATCTATTTCCCCATGCCCCTTTGTAAATATATGTACATGCCTTTATTTAGACGTTTACAACTGGCCCTTGCTTCCCAGCTCACTCTTCTATACCCTTTGATTTTCCTCTTGTGCCCACTGCCATGCCTGTCTTCCTTTGGGTTTCAGTAATTCCTCTTGGTTACATTACCCTTGATCATGCCCTACCAGGCTTCCTACATCCCCCTCACCACCGATTTCCATCACTTGTTGTTCCCTTGTCTCTGGGTTTCTTGACACCACTTCCTTTCCCCCTACCGTGGTCACTCCCATGACCAATGGAAAGGGCCGGTCACATGTTTACTCCTCCAGATTGTTCATCCAGCCTCTCTTAATTAGACAGACCTGTAAAGGTAATAACATGTACAAAACGAGACTGAGCAAACATAAGCAGCAAAAGAAAAAAAACAAAAACAAAAATGAAAACAAATCCCAACCAAAATCCAATGTCACTAAAAGAAAACAACGCTAACCAAGAAAGAAAATTACAAGGACTGTGTGGTGAATTTCAGGAGTGTTTTCCAGTCCAGTTTGTTGGGGCACCGAACCCTGACCACAAAGTCCACCTTTGGCATTCCCCGGGGACTTTGATGCTCCGTTTCCTTTCTCTTCCGCTGCACTTTCTTAGTGACATGCCTCGAGGTGGCAGGATCAGTTAGCGAGCAGTTCTCACACTGTGTCTCCAGTGTTGTCCCCTCTAAGGCTATGGGTCTTTGAGGGACGTTTCTCATCGTGGGGCTGCCCATGTGGTCTTCTCTGTGGACTGGCTTCTGTGATTTGGAACATCATCCTCAAGGTGTATTGGGCCAGGATGTGCTCCATTCTCCCCTCCTACCCCTTGTTCTGCCCTGTGTTGTCTGATCAGATATGTCCCTCTCCACGAGCTGCAGATCCGGTGCCATCCTGTGAAATACAATCTTTGTGGGCTGCAAGGATGTGGGGGTGGGCTGGGTGTCAGCTCAGATGTTTTGAGAGTCAGGAGATATTGACTGCTCGATGGGCCAAGTTCTGTGGGGCACCGTGCTCTTGGTCCAGACGCTGGTTGTGAATATGACTTTGTTGTTAACCAGTTGTGTGTCTCTGGGTCAACTCCTGTGTGTTTTTTAGTGAGTTTTCTCATCTGGAAAGTAAATCTACTGGATTATCCAAACTCCCATGTCAGCAAGTTATCGAGAGGGGTTAAGCAGAGACATTTTTCATAAATAGTGTGTACCTGCGCACTGCATTCTAGACCTGGCGTGTCAATTATGCGCTCAGGATAGATATGGTTTCCAGCATGTGACATACGTGGCTCCATATTGAAACAGGAAGCCCACTGTGGAGATTTGGTCCTTCCGTTGATGGCCACGGGCCACCTAGACTTCTCCTGCTATAACTGCTTCACAGGCTCAGCAGCTTAGCCAGGAGCCAGTGCAATCATAATCAGGTGGCTAACTGAGACAAAGGGCAGATTTGTATTTGTTATCTGTTGTCTTGGGAAGCCCACCTACCCTTCATGCAAACCTTCTGGTGTGAGTTATCTGTGGAAGGAATCATAGGCTCACAGTAATTCACATCTTTCTTTTTGAAAATTTTCCCATATTCTTTTCTGAACCTGAGAATGTGGCCCCTGTGTTCACAAAGAACTGGCTGGCCTCCTACATGGAGAGTTAGCCTGGGCTTTTGGCGGGCACTTTGACGATCTAGGTTAGCAAACGGGCACTTGGACTATGTAGGTTACCTAGCAGGCACTTGGCCTGTCTAGGTTACCTAGCGGGCACTTGGACGATCTAGGTTAACTAGCGGGCACTTTGACTAACTTGGTTACCTAGCGGGCACTTGGACTATGTAGGTTTAGTAGTGTACACTTGAACGAACTAGGTTAACGAGCGGGCCCTTGGACTATGTAGGTTACCTAGCGGGCACTGGGACTATCTAGGTTAGCTAACAGGAACTTGGACTATCTAGGTTACCTAGCGGGCACTTAGACTATGTAGGTTACCTAGCGGGCAGTTGGACTATCTAGGTTACCTAATGGGCATTTGGACTATGCAGGTAACATAGCGGGCATTTGGACAGTCTAGGTTACCTAACGGGCACATGGACTTCAAGGTTAACGAACGGGCACCTGGACTATGTAGGTTGCCAACTGGGCACTTGGACGATCTAGGTTAGGTAACGGGCACTAGGACTATCTAGGTTACCTAGCGGGAACTTGGACTATGTAGGTAAATTAGCGGGCACTTGGACTATCTAGGTTACCTAACGGGCACTTGGACGATCTAGGTTAACTAGTGGGCACTTGGACTATCTAGGTTACCTAGCGGGAACTTGGACTATATAGGTTACCTAGCAGCACTTAGACTATCTAGGTTACCTAACGGGCACTTTGACTATCTAGGTTACCTAGCGGGCACTTGGACTATCTAGGTTAGCTAACAGGAACTTGGACTATCCAGGTTACCTAGCGGGCACTTGGACTATGTAGGTTTCCTTGCGGTCACTTGGACTAGGTAGGTAACCTAGCGGGCAATTGAACTATCTAGGTTAGCTAACGGGCACTTGGACTATCTAGGTTACCTAGCGGGCACTTAGACTATGTAGGTTACCTAGCGGACAATTGGACTATCTAGGTTAAATAACGGGCATTTGGACTATGCAGGTAACATAGCGGGCACTTGGACTGTCTAGGTTACCTAACGGTCACATGGACTTCTAGGTTAACGAACGGGCACTTGGACTATGTAGGTTGCCTACTGGACCCTTGGACGATCTAGGTTAGGTAACGGGCACTAGGACTATCTAGGTTACCTAGCGAGAACTTGGACTATGAAGGTTAACGAACGAGCACTTGAACTATCTAGGTTACCTAACGGGCACTTGGACGATCTAGGTTAACTAGCGGGCACTTGGACTATCTAGGTTAACTAGCGGGCACTTGGACGATGCAGGTTCCCTAGCAGGCACTTGGAATATGTGGGTACCCTAGCGGGCATTTTTGACTATCTAGGTTACCTAACGGGCATTTGGACTATGTAGGTTCCCTAGTGGGCACTTGGATTATGTAGGTTCCCTTTTTGCACTTGGACTATGTAGGTAACAAGCGGGCATTTGGTCTATGTAGGTTACCTAGCGGGCCCTTGGATTATGTAGGTTCCCTATCAGGCACTTGGACAATGTAGGTTAACTAGCGGGCTCTAGGACTATGTAGGTGCCCTAGCGGGCATTTGGACTATATAGATTACCAAGCACGCACTTGGGCTTTGTAGTTTTCCTAGCGCGCACTTGGACTATCTAGGTTACCTAGCGGGCACTTGGACTATCTAGGTTCCCTAGCGGGCACTTGGACTATATAGGTTCCCTAAAGGGCACTTGGACTATGTAGGTTCCCTAGCAGGCACTCAGATTATGAAGGTTCCCCAGCGGGCACTTGGGCTATGTAGGTTGCCTAGCAGGCCCTTTGACTATGTAAGTTCTCTAACCGGCATTTGGACTATGTGGGTTCCCTAGCGGGCATTTGGACTATCTAGGTTACCTAACGGGCACTTGGTCTATGTACGTTACTAGCGGGCATTTGGACTATGTAGGTTACCTAGCGGATACTTGGACTATGTAGGTTCCCAATCAGGTACTTGGACAAGGTAGGTTAACTAGAGGGCATTTGGACTATCTAGGTTAACTAGCGGGCCCTTGGACTATGTAAGTTAACTAGCGGGCACTGTGACGATCTAGGTTATCAAACGGGCACTTGGACTATGTAGGTTACCTAGAAGGCACTTAGACTGTCGAGGTTACCTAGAGGGCACTTGGACTATCTAGGTTAACGAACGGGCACTTGGACTATCTAGGTTACCTAGCGGGCACTTGGACTAACTATGTTATCTAGCGGGCACTTGGACTATCTAGGTTACCTAGCGGGCACTTGGACTATCTAGGTTCCCTAGCGGGCACTTGGACTATATAGGTTCCCTAAAGGGCACTTAGACTATGTAGGTTCCCTAGCAGGCACTCGGACTATGAAGGTTCCCTAGCGGGCTCTTGGACTATGTAGGTTCCCTAGCAGGCCCTTTGACTATGTAAGTTCTCTAACGGGCACTTGGACAATGTGGGTTCCCTAGCGGGCATTTGGACTATCTAGGTTACCTAACGGGCACTTGGACTATGTACGTTACTAGCGGGCATTAGGACTATGTAGGTTACCTTGTGGATACTTGGACTATGTAGGTTCCCTATCAAGGACTTGGACAATGTAGGTTAACTAGCGGGCGCTTGGACTATCTAGGTTCCCTAGCGGGCAATTGGACTATTGGATACCCTAGCGGGCATTTGGACTATCTAGGTTACCTAACGGGCATCGACTATGTAGGTTCCCTAGCGGGCACTTGGATTATGTAGGTTCCCTTCTTGCACTTGGATTATGTAGGTTACTAGCGGGCATTTGGACTATGTAGGTTACCTAGCGGGCACTTGGACTATGTAGGTTACCTAGCGGGCACTTGGACTATATAGGTTAACTAGCGGGCACTTGGACTATCT